>NC_139034.1:60261181-60533047 GCF_964662115.1 Mustela nivalis | reverse complement strand
GATCAGACTAAAACAAAGTGTTGACAATTTCCAGCTGAGGAAATACACTTACACCAGTCTCTCCACACCCTAACCCCCCTCCGCCCCCGCCAAGTGTTGACAATAAACATTTAATGAAGGCAGGGACCTGGCTGTCTCCAGTCAGTGTCAGAATACTTTAAGCAGACCATTAGCACGGCTTCTTCCACTTCAAACATCGCGCGCTACACTCTTAACATTATATTTAAAAACAAAAACAAAAACAAAAAAGTGTGAGACAAATAATATGTTTATACAGATATCTTAAGTGGTCTGTCGTAGTTCTGATACCCCCTGTTCTTATTAGCAGAAACTAACTCATTGTAGATTACTCGCGCTTAAAAAATGTTAAATACAGTTAATGCAATATTAATCGCCCTTTGGTGATATAAAATGCAATATTTTCAGACAGCTATCGAGCTTTTCTAGAGGAAGAGCTGATGAAAAGAGTCACAGCTGAATAGTGGAGAGAAAAAGCCCGGTATTTATTGCTTTTGTTTGGCTTTTGGCTACAGAGACAGGAACCTTCTAATGGGGTAAGGACATTTATTTTATCTGCAATCTATTGCTGCGAGAGCAGGGGCGGCAGATGGGCTGGTGCGATATTCGCAGTGTAATTAGACCAAATCCTAATAACTAATAATGATTTATGTTAATTTTTGATCATTTATGCGACTTTACAAAAGCGTTGTCATGAAAGAAAGAGAAAGAGCAGCAGAATGTTCTGGGGGCTCTAAGGCTGAGACCGGAGCTCAACTACCCTGCTTAAAATATGTTTTGTGAGTTAGCAATGGAAAAATACAGGCATTTTAAAAGCAGATAGGAGCTATTTAACTTGGGCAGAGAGTTAATCTCCCTGGGGCTTGCATTTTTTCTGAAATGCACCCAAGTTGAGAGGAAATGAGATGCTTTTGAGCGAGAGACTCTTTCATCCTAGTTTTAAAGAAGATATGTTTCAATTGTTTCATTTGCTTATATTCAACTAAGCGGTCCCGTGTGCGCTTGCTTGCGTGTGTGTGTGTGTGTGTGCGCGCGCGTGTGTAGTGGAGTCAGGTGTGTGCGAGGCATGAGTGCGCGCCGGGGTCTTCCCTCCAAAGTGGAAGCTGAGCCTGGTGTTTGAGATCAGCCTTAGCGCCCGGGAGCAAGCAGTTGCACACCGCCGCCACGCCTTATGCAAAACTTTTATTCCTGGCTGCTTAAACAAGTTGCTGTATCTTAATCTTCACTTCCCTTCTGATATTTGTTTGCCTAGAATCAACTTTTGAGAAGCTCTGCCGTCTCTACCTCCTGTCTTTCACCTCCCCCAAGGGATCTCAGGGCTTTTAAACTTAAAAGTGCTTCCCCTCTCCTCATCCCCCTGGTAACGTGGCACGGGTTCAGAACCCCAGGGGCTGCCAACGGGACGTAGTTGTGCCCAGGAACAGGAGATTTTTGGCTGCCACGCAGTGCACTGCAGAGGGTCGAAGCGATTTTGAAAGGGAGGGTGCGCCTTGCTCGTGGCAATTTACTTTTTCGGTTACCTTTAGCGCGTTTCAACGCCTTCAGGCTATAGTTTGAAAGTAAAACAGCATCAAAGCACCTCCTTATTAGCTCTGTATTTGAGAAATCCGAAGATGAAACTACCTAAAAGGTTTAATAGGGCGGAACAGCATTTATTTGCCAAGCAAACAGCCAGAGTACAGTTCAAAAGGGGTACAGTGGTTTATCAGCAGGAGGCTGGAATAAGAACGTTGGGTAAAGCGAATTTCAAGCTTCAGTTATGCTGTTAAACCGTTAAAGTGAATGAAATAAGCTTCAAGTGGGATGTCTTCTTTGATTTTGAATATCATCTCCCTCACGAAGTACATATATAGATATACACGTACATACATATATGTGTGTGTGTGTATATATATATATATATATATATATATATATATCCTAGAGGCTTTCCCCACCTTCAGAGTTATAGAATTATTGTCAAGAATTATTATTGCTTGTTTGTAAACTTTCAGGTTTTGTAGATCAAGAATAGTTAGCTTTCTAGAGATTTGATCTGCAAATGTATCTAAAACATGATCACATCTTTTACAGTTAAAATATTCATGCTTTTCTTCCTCTTTTTCATATTTCAAAGCTGTTGATGTAAAAATATATTTAATTTCTTCTACTAGGGAAAAACATCAGGCTACATGATTCCGAGAACTTTATTTCTTCAAGGATTAGGCTGTCTTTTATTTTTGCTTTTGAATCATCTCCAGCAGTACCTGTGCTGTTATTGCATTGTCAGTATTTTCAGTAGAAAGAGGACTTTAAACAAAATAAATCCTTAAACAAAATAAATCCAGGCAGGTGATGCTGCCTGTTTACTGATAATACTCAAGAGCTGGTGTGTGCTTGTGAGCTTGAAGCTGCGCCTCCACGTGCAACTCCATATACAAACAGACATAGGCACAATTTTTACTGTTGTTGTTGAATGTAACTGAGTCTCATTTCTAAACTTTATTCTAGTTCTGTCCCAATGTTTCAGCACCAGACACAACGCTTAAAATTGAAGAGTGGTGCATTATTGAAACTCTCTATCAAACAGCTCTGGGGTGCAGCCTTTCTGAAAACGCCGGCTCTGGATGAGGTCTGACTGTCTGACTGCACATAAGCCCCTAATATGTTAATGGCCGTAGGGGATGCCTAAGGTACTATCTCAAGCTGCTTCGCACACCATATGTCAGGCCGTTAGCCACATGGATCTATTAATCAAAAGAGCTGGAGAGGGAGGAGAGGGTCTTCGAAAGGGGGAGAATGAGAGCAATGGGGGAGGGGAGGAGACTGAAGAGAAAGCATTTTAAACACCCATCATTTCTCATTTCTTTTATAAAAAAAATGAACAAAAATAGCTAAAGAAGACTCAGCCAATGCAGATTTTCTTTCTGTCAAGTTAAAGACTGTTCAAAAATCTCTATTAGAAGAATTGGGAGAGTATCTGATGCTATTAAAATACAAGGACATTTTACCTGAAGGATCTTGTTAAGGGTTCCTTTATTGCAAAACTTTTATAAGTAGGACTTGATACAAAAAATGTTGTTTTGTGACATAGGTTGTTTTGTAGATGAGCTTTATTAAAAGCAGAGGGGGAGGGGGAATGGGGCAAATGTGCATTTAGGGGATGTAACGGGGCCTGAAGGGAGGCACCGAGAGGATTTGTAATGAATATATAATTTATTAATATTTTATCTACATGTACAGTAGCGTTTTCATCACCTTTAGTTCTTCGAATAGTAAATAAAACGTCTGTACATTTTTATCCCTTCCTTTAGGCTGGCTTTATGATACATGAAACTGCAGAGTTTACTGGGTACAAAAAGTATTTAATTGCTTTAGGAGGACAGGAAATGAGAAAGCATTTAAATCTCCCATCTTTCTCATTTCTGCTTTGTTTAGAAGTATCTCTTGCCCTTGATTGTTAAAAAAAAATTTGGTTAGATAAATAGTTTAGAAAGTTTGTATAACCTTAGAAGTAACTATGTACTCAGCATGGAGATAGTGTAAATGAATAACTCTGGTATAAATGAGTAAGATGGTATCAATTAATAAGGCATCAGGTCTATAAGAAAAAAACTTACGTTCTTTCTTGAAATGGTGAATATATTTTGTCATATGTCATAAATTTAACACATTACAAAAGTACTGATTTTAAAATGTCAGAAAAAGAGCAATGAGAAGAAAACATATAATCATTAAATTTAAAAGTTGCATTTTTTTGTGTGTGATGCTACCTGGGGATACAGAAAATATAAAATCAAATGTCTATTAAGATATGATTGTTGTTTATTGGTAGCCAATGGTGATGAACCATATGAGGACTTGATTTCTGGATTATTAATTTTAAATTTCAAAATCTATAATTAATGATAAAATTTAAGAAAGAATATACTTGAAGATGATTTTTAATGTCATGGTTAGTAGGCATGATTTACAGTATTAATTTATGGGATAATGGAATGACTGAAAAGTTTATTGATCTTAGTTTTTAAATACATATATGCAAATAATTGACTACTTATATGTATTTGAGAGCACAGATTATACAGCCATATCACAAAACCTTTGTCATTAACATAGATTCACAGTACTCTATTATATTGGACTTGCAAAAGAGAGAGCAGGATGCCCTTATTTGTCTAAAAAATACATTGAAGAAGATAACTGTGAAATTGTGCTCGGTGAAAAACAGAAACTCTATAAATGACATCTGTTATATCATTTATAAAATATGAATGGAGTATTTTATGCTGTATATTAGATATGATATATTAAATATTCTTTATTTTTACAAAAGCACCTATCTGTGTTTATACAGAAGTAAGACTCTCAGAAGGAAAGGTTAACATTGGCAGGTACCAAAACACCAGCACATTAGCTTATTTGGTTCAGCTAGAAAATCATCAGTAAGTCTTTTAGAAAAAAAAAAAAAAAGCATTGAAAAATGGAGAATTGTATTGTAGAGAACTGCAGTGAGTGTGTAAATATGAGGGGCTCTGAAGCACTGAATTTCATCCAGGAGATGATGAATACATAAAAACAAGATCATCCTGAATCTCAAGAGTAGCTGGGTAGAGAGAAACACTTATTATCTTTAAATTTTGGTGACTTCCACACTAGTCTTCATTTCTTTCCCTGTAGTTAAAAGGTAGCCCATATATCTGTCGCTTTGGGTTTCCAAAGACTCGTAACTTAATTCCTTCAGGCTATTCATCAGCACAGTAATTAAACTAGCAAATGGATGTAAATAAAGTGAAATTGGTTTCATGACAGATGAGGCGAAGAGGCCTCTGACATGAAACAAGGCAGGACAATAATGATTTCGGCAGCATCGGGCTATGGAAGGAACCCCAGCTGGATTTATTAGGTGCTGCAAGTGATTTGCTGGAAGCGGGCAAGACAAGAGCACTCTTTAATTTGACAGGAATTTTGCATCCTAAGGAGCATATTGAAATATAAATCCAGAAACAAGTTCAGGCAAACTGTAAACAGATGTGTTATTGGACTAAAGGTACTACTCAATATTAAAAAAGGAAGAAGCATAGAGAAATAGTAGAAAGGCTTCAAATGCACAACTCTTTACTTAATCCTGGGGAGTGGCAAATAATTCTGAAACTTTTTTTTTCTTTTACTTATGAGTTCTATTGCTATTTCAGGGTTAGCAATTTTGCATTTTCAAGTTTATTTATTTGTGAAAACAACTAATCAACAGATGATTTTAAAAACCAGCATGATGAAAACATCTGTGGAAATTATGGGTATGTGCATATGTGGGAGGAGAATATGACAAACTGGGAGAGAAGCCTGGATGGCAACTTATTTAACAGAGTACAGTTATTACTACATTTAAATAAAATCTGAGATAAAGATCTGGTACCAGTTTATTGCCTCTAGCAGTCTGTGCCTGGATACCCAGAAAGCAAATTTCTAGCTATAGAGAGAAATTGTGTCAAGCCTTTGATCTAATGAAGCCTTGAAATCAAATGTGGATTTATCCTTACAAAATAAGCAATTCCATAGACTAAGGGGAACCAAGTATAGCCAAAAATTGATGAATATGAGAAAAATAAGGTGGAAGGAATGAGTTCTTGGCTAGCTCAAGAAGACTTAAATGGAAATTAAGTCACCAATTCCACAGCAATAGGGAAGTCCTACACAGAATAAATAAAAAAATTTCACACTAGGAGCAGATTAGCCCCTTTCTCTATGAAAAAATAAGAAGTGCCCTCTCCACAAGATTCACGCAGGATTTTCAGCACCATGGTCAACAACCACCCCTCCCCTCCACCCGCAGCGTGGCAGCGGGTGGGGGAGGGTCGGGGGGTTGCCGCAGTGGGGTGGAGCTGGAGCGTAGCCACTGACCCCCGAAAGGTGAAATCTAAATACTCATGGAAGTCTACGGAGGTTTTAATTATTTAGCAGTGGATTCAGGTCCACGAGTGGGGTACTAACATGGCCCAAGTCCCTCAAATCTGTTAGAGAACAGTATTTTAAGAGAAAGGGTAGAAAGGGTAGGAGAGTAGGTTATCAAAATTCTTAATGAAAATCAGATCTTTAGAAAACAAAACTCAGCACCCACTGCATGCTCCCTCCCTTCTAATTGTGGGTGACTTTCAAGCCACGGAAGAATTGATAATGAAACTCAATTGGCTTTCTCTCTAAGCCTGTTCTTTGTTGTTGTTGTTGTTTTTAACAGAAAATATGCCTAATTATTTTGAACTTATTTTCCAATCACAAGGCATAGGCAAGTCCTTTAATTAGAATACAGTCAGGATAGGGGAGCATATGGAGGAGAATGTCAAGAAGAGGGTGCCAGGGGCAGATCCTCAGAAATCTGTATTCATTTCTGGCTCTTATTTGTTCAGTAATCTCTACCATCATAACTAAATCTTGAAGCACTGATGTAGTTCGAGTTGTTGTTGACTTAACGTCAAAATTCAATCACTGGGGGTTTTGCATCAGCCGGGCTACTTATTTGTCTAATAAATCCGTCATTTTGTAAGAAAAATATTTGAGCAGCCGTACTTGACCTCTTGGTATCCACAAGTCACATTTATTTCTCCCAGTTTACAAATGCAAAATCGAGATGATCATCTAATGCCTGGAGGAACTGTGTTGATTTCTGATTGGATTTTAGATGGAAATGTCTATTTTAAATACCTTGTGATTAAATTGTACATATAATAGAATCCATGCATTTTAAGCTGATTCCTGCTTGGAAACTTAACAACCTGCACTGGTAGTCACACATACCGATGCCAAAAAACCAAAAACCAAAACTCACCCCAAACCCCACAAAATATGAAACCCACCTTTTCCAAACACCTAACATTCAGCCTCAATTGTAAGACTTTATTAAAACCAGAGTATCATCTTTTTTATCTTAAAATAGTTATTTTATAGATGGAGCCCGCCCTCTCTCCCCCCAAAATGTTCTAATTCCTGGAGGGTAGGGCTACATCATCTCAATCCCAGGGACAAGGCACACAGGGGAATTAATGGCTGTGCCTTCAGTCTCAGGGTTGAAGCTGAGTGTTGTGTCTACTGCCAAACTCAAGTCCAAGGAAATCCATATTTCCATTTCTTGAGTATTCCTAGTTAAGGAACATAATATGTTGTGTTCGAATTTTATTCTCCAGTATACACTGTGGAGAGTGCCTGAAAATATTTGTCCCACGCCTTTCGTACTCTTTCTCCTTCCAGCACTACCCAGTGCAGAGACCTCTTCACAACTCAAGATTCTTTCTGAAATATTTGAGTAAGGCACAAGGGTCCATTAGATACTTTCTCTGTGTAATGTTGGGGAGGAGACACCACCGGAACCCCATTTGTTGTGCCGGACTAGAAAGAGACATCTTCCGAAGTCCGGCTGGAGAACTGTTTTTGCCAGTTGGTGATGAGATCGGGCTGAGAACTCCGAAACCTGGAACAACAGAACGCTTGCATTTATCCACGTGGCGTGTCCTACGGTTGGAGTCCCGCCTACTTGACAGGGAGGCTGTGGTGTAGACCAGCTGCACCTTGCTTGGCTGAGGGAGGAGTCCGGCCTCGCAACCCAGTCAAGTTTTGGACCCCTTTTGCTTTTTCTTTCTTGCGGGAGGGCGTGTGTCTGTATGTGTGGATGTATACTTTTCAATTAGTGGGGGATGTGTAGAGAAAGTATTGCCCAAACTTGTTTTCATCTGAAGCCATCGCGGTGGTTTGACCCCATCTGTTAGAGTTCAGGCTGGTGGTGGCCAGTTTAGGGGGAAAAGTCCCTTAGCTCCCTCTGCTTCCACGGCTCGCTCTTCGCCAGGTTTCCTCCCTTGGAGCCCCGCGTCGGTTCCACCTGAGTGTGGTGTTCGTGCATTTCCGCCTCCTGCTCAGTTGACTCTCAGACTTTGGAGACTTCAGCTTCTCTGTCGTGGGGGGGAGAGGAGTGCTCTTCTCCAACATCTCGAACCCCATCCCAGTGCGGGGCTCTGGAGCCGCTTTCCACGCAGTGGCGGGCTGCCGGGCGGCTTGCGGCGCTCCGGGATGGGACCACCCTCGCAAAGGAGCTGGGAGGCGCGCCCGGGTCCAGTGTCCGGGGCGCGCTCCGGCATTGGCTCGGTTCTCCCGGAGAGCTGGAGGGGTCGCTAGTGAGCAGCAAGCTCCCGCGCCGCGAGGTCCGCCAGGCGGAGTCGACTCGGGGCCTCAACTTGCTGGGAGCGTGCACTCCCGAAGCTCAGCCGGCGCCTGTTACCGGCCAGTCCCAACGGGAGGCTGCGGGGATCGGGAAGCTCTGCCCGTCGTATTTATTTCTGAGCCTTTCTCATACACATTTCACTTCCATTTCCAAGCCCCCCTCGCCCCCACCCCCATCTGATTAGTTCATTTCCCCCGCATAGGATCTTAAGGCGCTTAACACACCCAGAGAAGGACCCACAAAACAAAACAAAACAAACAAAACAAAACAAAACAAAACAAAACAAAACAAAATAGAACTACCTTTAACTCTAGGCCCACCCTTCCTCGTGAAAGCAACAATCTTGCAACAACAGTTGCGAGACCGGTAGCAGGCGGAAGGACCCGATTCCGTCTCGCTCTATCCCCTGGGGCTGGCTGAATCTACAGTTTTAGGAGGTGAGGGAATACTTTTTTAGACGTGACAAAACGGGTCAGATGATTTGGCGAATTTGTCCAATATTTGTTCCTGTTACAAAAGCATACTGCTGGGGGCTTTTTGCGTCATTAATAATCCATCCTGCTCTTTTGTCTCACTCTTCTCCTTGTCCCGTCTTCCCCTTCAGTTCTTGAGAGAAACAGGGGGAGGAGGTGTTCCGGGTTTGCCTGTATGTCTGTCTACTGGGAAGGATGTCTACTAGGATTTGGCCTTCAGAAGTGGAGATTACTGAGAGAATTGGAATGTGGTTAGTATGAGGAGACAAGGGAAGGCTGCGTTTTGTTATGGGGGTAAAGTTTGCTTGGTCCTCCTCTTGGCTTCCAGATTCTTCTCCACCCCATCCCCCCACCACCAATGTTGAGGAAAGGACTTCTGCATTTCCATTGGTTTCCTGGACTCAACCAGGCAATCAGAAGCTGATAGGATGTGCGAAGACGGTACTGGCCAGGCAGGAGTGCAGTTGTGGTGGGTAGGATAGTTAGGGGGACGAGGTGTTTCAGAGACAGATACGTTTTTAAATCTAGATGACCCTAAAGTTACAAATGTGTCAGACATCATTTCTTGGAGAAACCTAATGTAAATACTAAAAACTCCTCCTGACAAGGTTTTGAAATTAGCATTCACCTCCGTAAAGTGCTCACAAGTTTGTGAACTTTTTAATGAGAACAAAACTGGAGTAAAAAAGGAGGAAGCACTTTGGTATTTGAAAATATTAATGTTAGCTTGTGGAAATAGGGGTACTACGCTGCAGTTATTAGCAACTTATAAAATCTTAAATCAATACAAATTAATTTAATTATGATTTGTAATTGCATTATGCATGATCAATTTGAAACACTACATTAAAGATAATTAGAGCTGGGCGCCATCACTCGTCACTCTCCTAATAGCTTAATGAAAAGGAATGTCATGTACCACCTTTGGGTTAAACCTGTAAATTAGGATAAATGCTTGTTTTCCAATAAAAATGTGATAAAATAATTGTACATTTAATAGACATTTTTATGACTCTGTTGTGAATATATAATGGATTGGGGGGGAAATTGTATTATTATTTTTTCCATGGACCTAGTTAAGTATTTATTAGGGTTGATTGAGCTGTCAGTGTTTTTTCAGGATCAGACCTGGAGGATTTGAATGAAGACTAACTTTTATGTAAAAATATCATGCTGTCCTCGAAGCTTGTGCCAAGAGGTCACTGCAGATGGAGGTCCTAACTTAGCATAATGGGTTTAACATTTCCATGACATCATCAGGGAATCTGAAAGGAGTCTAAGGATAATCAGAGTGGTCATTCAGAAGAACAGTAAATATTTTATGAGGATATATAGAAGACAGGAAAGATGGTCAGAAAGGTGATTCTAAGCTCCTTAGAGTTCTGTGAAAGAAGCTTCTCAGTTACTTGCTGTTAAAAGAGCCACTGCATATTCTGTATCAGTGAGACACATTCCAGACACTCAGGATAAGACCCAGATTAGGTATTAGTTTGTATATAATTACTTTTGTTTCCTGGACTCTTCATATCTTGTCGAGCTCCCTGTATTTATCCTTTATATGCTTGCAAACAGGAATACACATTTATTATTCCTGAGACGATTTTGGTTTGTTAATTTCCCAGTATCATCTGGTACAGGTTTCTTACTTTTAAGATGGTTCATTGAAATACCAGAAGCGTGCCAAAAGTGCTTGTGAATTAGATAAATTCAGTAAGCTCTATTATCTGTTTTACTTTCTACCCCTTATTAAATAATATTTGGATTCCATATTACTACAGGTGTCTGGATGAGATTCACTTTTGCCCACTATCAAATTTCCACCTCCAACCTCAGGCATGCATTGAAATACACAGGTATCCCTGAGTTTCAAAAGTTCACTTATGCTACTTTGCTTTTATGAAAGACCAACATTTGTACTTGTTTTGCTAACCAGAAGAAACCTGAAGATTTTTGATTTTATGAAAAAAGATGAGAAGCAAAAATAGCATTCCATGTTTGTTTTGCAGTGTGCACTTATAAAGGCAGTGTGCCCCCCAAGCAATGAGAATGGCACCCGCAGCTCCTTTCCCGGGAGCCACACCTGCCATAGGCTTTGAGCTGTGCCTATGAGAAGCTGTGCCTTATCTCAGCTTATTGCGTGTGTCCATTAACAAGATGTGTCCTAAGGTATTAGAAAAGTCTAAGAGAGGTAATCTTTTGGGTCTGGGGACTCTCAAAAAATTTTCCATATAGACTAGTGATAATTGCATCTTTGCTTTGCACCATTTGGGCTCATGATAGCCTTCATAGGAATGCTGTTCTTATGAATGAGGGGAATACATTTATGTGTGTGTGTGTGTATGTGTGTATAACCTGAGAGAGAGAGAAGAGAGGAAGGGAGGGAAGAAACAATAAAACTATCCATGAAGCTACATGATTTATAGTTTTAAACATTTTCTCTAAATTATGATCATTTTTATTTCCAGCCAAATTTTACATGAATAAAATAAATTGACTTTGTTATTTGAAAAGTAGACACATCTTTTTTTTTAGAATATGTTTAGGTATACTTGTTCAGGTTTATTCGTTTTTGTTTTTATCTCTTAATATTAGTTGCATTAAATGCCTGATATTAACCATTAAAATGGATATTTCAGACTTATTTTTAGAAATACCAACTGGAGTGAGCATTGAGTCTTTCTAAATTTATTTACTTACTGTTATAAAAAATATTTTGCCACATCTGAAGATAAAAACTTTTATCATTCTCTGCAGAGGACACATGCTTCTTGAGAAGCAATAAAAGCTTCTCAAGAGAAGAGTCTTATTTTTCTTATCTTTGTATTTTGTGGAATGTTTAACACACTATTACAGTCGTGGGTAATAAAACTTCATGAATGCATGAATTAAGGAGTGCAGGAAGTTTTTTCTCCTGATCATCATATTGAAATATATGTGAATACGTAAATAATGTACACATACGTAAGTAATGCAGCCTACTGCTCCCCTTTCACATACAGTTAATCTGTTAACAGCACAGGGTTTAAAGACACCAATCTGGGGTGCCTGGGTGGCTCAGTGGGTTAAAGCCTCTGCCTTTGGCTCTGGTCATGATCCCAGGGTCCTGGGATGGAGCCCCACATCGGGCTCTCTGCTCGGCAGGGAGCCTGCTTCCTCTTCTCTCTCTGCCTGCCTCTCTGCCTACTTGTGATCTTTGACTGTCAAATAAATAAATAAAATCTTAAAAAAAAAAAAAAGACACCAATCCCCTGCTCAGTCAAGAATCTGCTTATCTTTTGACACACAAGACTGAACTACTAATAGCCTAGTGTTGACTAGGAGCCTTACTGATAACATAAACAATTAACACATATTTGCGTGCTGTATGTATCATATATTGTACTCTTAAAGTAAGCTAGAGAAAACATTATGAAGACTGTCATAAAGAGAGAAAGTACATTTGTAGAACTGTACTGTATTTATTGAAAAAGATCTGCATATCAGTGGATCTCATATTGTTCAAGGGGTCAAATGAGGTTGCATTTTATCCTGGTGACTTCCCATGTGGCTGGGAAAAGTGCAGCACTGAACATTTCAAGCTGGGGTTATTCTCATCTTCATATTTTATCTTAAAAGTATGTTGTATCAGTTAGAATTTAGTTCCACAAAAACTCACTGTAGTTTTATTTCAAAGCAATTTAAAAAAAAGTTACTTTAACATAATTTTCTTTATATAATTTGTGGAAACAAAGTTTGAGCAATTGCCTCAGATCACTGCATGGTTATGAACTGTCCTCATGACCAAAAGCCCTAATCCTCTTGCCTTAATCCTCAATTTACTGTATTACTGGTTCCAACATCGGCAGATCTTCAAAATCTGGCATTATATAGTCCCCATATATTAACTTGGTTTATCCTTTCCACACTCACTGAATATTGCCATAGAATAATTTCTGCAAGTGGACCAGTCAAAATCAAATAAATCATTTCTTGGTGCAAATCTTAAAGTAGCTCTCAGTAAGTTTTGATTCTCGGTAAGAGGGCTCAACAAATTTTACTTTCTGACACATTTCATAACACTTCAGAGCAGGTACAGTAATTACAAGTAACTCAACCACCACACCCCTGTTGGTGTCAGGCTCTGCTCTAAGTCTCTGAGGGTGCTTTTGATTGCAACGGTAATTTTTAATGATTGATACTGTGATTTGATCAATGCATCAATTATGTTTGTGTTATTTTATTGGACTCTGATGCTTATTGGTTTCCAATATGGGAAGAAATTATTAAAAGGGAGGATGCTCAAAGTGCGTTTTAGTAGTAAAACCTAAGTGGGGTTGACCATTTCTGTTTGTAAATACAAAATCCATCTTGCATTTTAAAACACTAAAGAAATTGTATTTGCAATGACTCTTTTAACTCTAGCTCCAGAGCAGAAGGAATATCTCTCATGCTCAAGTTTTTCTTTGTCTGCAGGAGACAAGAAAACACAACATGTCTATGTCCAATCCTTTTCACATTGAACAGACCCCAAAAGGGACATGTATCTGTGTGGGGCCTGCACATTACATTTTCTGAATTGAAGCCACAGCAGCCAAATATTTTGTCAATCACAGTCCATCTTCTCTTCACGTTTTTGAGCTGTTTGCCAAACAAAGAGAAGGCCAAAACTCCATACTTACACATTTCTACATTAGAAACATTAAAAAAATTAGATTAGGAAATAGTTGAATCTAATGACCTTACTCTCAATCATATGCTGCCAGCTAAGTGTTTGAGACTGAAAAATTGCACTAATGAAGCTATTTGAAGGCTTTTGTGGACAACTGCTTCCTCTTTGAAGATTAAATGAATGATGTTGATGTGATTAATCTTAGTACAGGGAGTGATGCAGCAGCTAGGAAATACCTTGGTGATTTTCATAATTAAACTGAATCAACATTTCAAAGAAATGCCAGTGTTATCACTTGTATATTAGAATTACATTCATTAGACAGAAGAAACAAATAATTTGAGCAAACAAGATTTTCCTTTTGGTGTACTGAGACTTCTGTCATGTCTCAGAGTATCTTACTATAAATCATCATTACTGTTTAATTTTGTCCTGGCCTTTTTAGCTGTTTTTGTATCTCGATGTGCATACGTGGTGCTAGTAATGAGTCAAAGCATCTTGCTTCTCCATTACTTTTTTTCAGACCTTCGAATTTTAGCTTTTCTTCATCCCACTTTCAAGGTAGCTGTCGGCTCACTGTGAACTCAGGTGGATGTATTTTAGAAATCCAATTTCTGATAAAACGAGACTTCTTGGAATTGCCTTGATTGCCTTGGAAAGCATTGAGGAAATCAGAGCTCTGGTCCACCTGTCTATCTCTGATGTATTCAGAGCTCACAGTGCAGTATGCTCCCGATCCCTTTACGAGTCCCTCCTCACTTTTATTTTCATAGAAAAGTAATTCCCGCAAAGAGTCACAATTTTTTTAGTACTCTGTGGATCATTTAAATGAGAAAATCAGCACCATTCCCGATCAATTTAACTATGGGAAATTGCCTTGGTAGAGCAACTAGAAACAGTTCTACCGACGTCTCGGTGCAAGTACAAGTTAAGTTCAAGGGTTAAGGATTACTGCATCAATAGAAACACACTGTGTTACTTGTTCTATCACCACTTTAAATTATTTTAAAGGTTTCTGGGTGACTCTTGGTAACCCTGATATTTGCAGTGCTCTTCCCGCTGTTGCGTGATCTTTCCTTTCCTGATTGTTTAACAGAAATAAGAAATGCTTCCTTTAATGTACTGGATAAAGGATTTGGTCTCTCACTTCAGGGACCCCAATTTTAGTTCACTCTACAGTCTTAAGTGGAATGAGTTTGGTGCCTGTCATTGAGTCACTGGTGCTTGAGAACCCTCAGCCCCAAACTTGTTTTTCCTTGGACTTTGTAACGCAGAAAAATGCTGGAATGATCCAGTGCCCAACAGTTCTGGAACAAAGCTTCTAAAATAAACAACATGCCACAATCGATCTTAGATGCTGGCACACATTCCCTGCTAGAAGAACTCTGCTAAAACATGACCCTGATGGTCTGTAGTCTGTTGGCATTCTTCATGTAATTGTCTGCATGTGTGCTCGAGATGCTACACAGTCACCCTGTGCCTGCCAGGTGCCAGTTAACCATGACAGCCGGTGAAAGACGAGACCGGCTCACCACATTTGCGACTGCACGATGTTCAGCCAAAATAGACTTTTCGGCACTCTCAGGCTACCCAAATCAAACCCAAGTAATAACTGAGCCAAAGCACAAATTTCCTGAGATCCTGCTTCCCATGCTTGTCAGCGGTAACCACTGCGGTTTTATGAAGCGGGGCTGGACAGGGTAAGTGAAGACCTGGGATTCTGGGAGGTGAAGGACCCTACTGGAAGAGAAGAGCCCATAATGCCTCCTTTTGCAGGGTATTTGTCATGAGGCAGAAGAGGAAAGCCAGAGAGCATGGCTGGAGGAGGAGGGAGGGAAGCTGGAGCAGCACATGGGCCATCCCGTTTTCTTACAGAACAGACTGTCCAAACTGGGACCAGCATGAAGGAACAGTAGGACAAGCAAAAAGGGAGGAAGCACTTTTTGTTGTTGTCACTTGTTTGTTTTGTTTTAAAGATACTATTTTGGAGAGAGAGAGGGAGAGCTCATAAGCAGG
Organism: Mustela nivalis; assembly: GCF_964662115.1. NCBI lineage: Eukaryota > Metazoa > Chordata > Mammalia > Carnivora > Mustelidae > Mustela > Mustela nivalis. The sequence continues at coordinate 60,517,707 of NC_139034.1, read as the reverse complement.
GGGAGCAGCAGAGGGAGAAGTAGACTCCCTGTTGAGCAGGGAGCCCGATGCAGGGCTGGATCCCAGGAACCTGGGGTCATGACCCGAGCCCAAGGCAGACGCTTAACTGACTGAGCCACCCAGGCACCCGGCAGCAAACACTTTGGATAAGCATGCAGGGGGTAAACAATGATTATAGCGGCAGGTGCAATAAACAATCCTAAATCAGTGGCAAATGAGCAAGGACTGAAAAAGGGACAGAGAAGGGTAAGTTAAAATAACAGAAATTGTGCAAAAAGTAGAGCTGCCTTGTGACTAACTGGGAAGTTGTGCATCCTTGAGAGGAAGCTCTTCCGGAGAACTCCACAAATATAATTCACCAGACTTGTCTGCTGTCCAGTTACAGAGAGCTGAGGGTGGAAAGAGATAATTGCTCAATAAATCATCCTTATCAAGCACACTTTGTCTTTTCTGGAACACTGTAGGAAGTTGGAAAGAGTGAGAGGTTATGAAACTGTTCCCTCTTCTCCTTCTAAGTTTTTGGCCATATTCCTGAGCTAGCTTACTTTACCTTCTTGCTTAACTTTTCTAGCGACACATTCAGACCCCCTGCTTTCTTCAGCTTCATTCTGCTTTTGGCAAACTTGTTCATAGTATCCTCCCTATCCCCAGATGGTTTAGTTGTGTTTCAAGTTCTCCTTCCTCACCTCCCTTTTTGCTTTTTGAGGGGAGACTGCATTTTCTTGCTGCCTCTCAGCTGATTTTCCTTCAGGAGTGATCTTCTAGAACAGCAGGTGGCATGGAAAAAGTTTTCCTCTGTATGTTGTCTTTCAGGCAGGCCTTATGGTTTTAACCCCATTTCAACTTCAATACAAGTGTGGTACATTCCTGGTGGGCAGAGATCACAAAGATGGAGTCCAAATCAGAATGCACTGTGGGTCAGGATAGAAAACTCTAGCTCCTTGGAAGCCATTCTCCAAGGCTACCTAAAAATAAACACACCTGTATGTCACTTTACGGAGTAAAACACTTTACTCTGTATTTTCCCCTGTTCAGTTTTGGCAATAATGAAATGATCATTGAGAGATCTCCACACCTATAGAGAAGGTTTATTTGTGTTGGAACGAAACAAAATATGTTTCTGAGATAATGTCTTCTAAACCAATTATTACTTTGCCCTGTTAGGAATTCAGTTTTCACTAGATATGTTGTGGATTTCCGTAATATTCCTCATCGTAATGATCTCATCTAATTTCCCCTCATACCCATCTGCTCTGATTGGTTTGGCTCCTCTGCTCCCCCCGGGGACACTCCATATGCTTTGTTCATCTTCTTGCCAGAATTCCTTGCTCCTTGCCTGGCCATGGTCTCCTCTAATTTGCCAAGTTTCAAGTCCACTCCATTTTACCCATGAACTTCTTCCAGTGTCACTTATCTCCTTATTCTTTAAAGTCATGTAACACTTGACTGTTTCAAGGGTTAGTAGAACATGCTGAATAAGAACATAGATAGGGGCATCAGAATGTCTGGGTTTGAATCCTGGATCTGCAGTTTATTAGCTATATAACCTTGGCCAAGTTAGATAAATTTGCCATGCTTCATTTTTTTCATCAGTGCAGTGGAGATAATAATATGCCGTTGACACTTGATCAACACAGGTTTGAACTGTGTAGGTCCACTCATATGTGGATTTTTTAGATAAATACAGTACAGGATTTTAAATGTATTTTCTTTATGGTTTTCCTAAAAATATTTTCTTTCTGTAGCTTATTTCATTGTTAGAATACAGTATATTTTATACATATATATGTGTATATACATATATATCACATACAAAATATGTGCTAATTGACTTTATTTTATTGGTAAGGCTTCTGGTCAACAGTGCGCTATCACTAGTTAATTTGGGGGGAACTCGGATTTTGTGGCCCTTAGCTTCATATAGGAATTACAAAGAGTTGAGCTTTCAACTAGTTTGATATGGTATAATGTATTTATTCTTGGTGGTCACCCTTTTCCAGAAATGTCAAATGAAAACTAAGTTGTTATCCTCATTATAACAAAGAAATGTAAACAGCCTTTATTTTTAAGTCACTTTTTAATATTTTAATGCTGTAGTAAATGGTTCCTCATCTTCCTGAATTTCCATGGCTCCAAACACAGGAGTAGAAATGTAGTGCAAATGTGTAAACATATTTTTATTATTCTTGCAACAGATCAGTTTGGCTATGGTAGAAATTCTTTGATATTCCAATGCTATTCTTTGGTGTACTTTTCAGAAGCAGGAAGAAATAATCTAGGCTGAGATCACTACATGGGTCCCCTTTTGTAGGAGGCCCAATTTGTGGAATTAGAACCTAACCATCAGCAAACTGTTCTTTCATTGGGATCACCCACAGATGGAGGGGAGAATGAGTGAAAATATGATGAGCCTTGTCTATTACTGAGAAGTTGCATGGGCCTCCTTTTATGTGGGGACCACTTATGTCATTTTCTCATTCTCTTCATGATAGAGGTGGAGAGGATTAGATGGTAGGGGTCATGTAAACTCTAGAAATACAATATCATTTTAGTCCTCGAAGGAGTTTTAGAAACCAAGCAGATGATCTGGCCTGGAGTGAGTCCTAAGTGTGTCTGAGACAGAGGCTGGGAGTGCAAGTAGTGGCAACAAGGGAGTGGTAAGTGAGGGTAAATGAAAAAGATGGGAATTTGGTAACATAGCTATTATTGTAATTACTTAAATAATCTGTTATCTGAGCTATCAATGTCAGTAGCTATTATAACAGTTTCCTTCTTTATAATCCTAGATTATACCTAGGATCCTATGAGTTTACATAAGATTCTAGAGAATCGGGGCGCCTGGGTGGCTCAGTGGGTTAAGCTGCTGCCTTCGGCTCAGATCATGATCTCAGGGTGTTGGGATCGAGTCCCGCATCGGGCTCTCTGCTCAGCGGGGAGTCTGCTTCCCTCTGTCTCTCTCTGCCTGCCTCTCCATCTACTTGTGATTTCTCTCTGTCAAATAAATAAATAAATAAAATCTTAAAAAAAAAAAAGATTCTAGAGACTCAAACACAATTTTGATTTTATATATACACTCACACACACACACACACACATATATATAATAGAAAAATATTATATATACAAAATGGATAATAAATACAAATACAAATAAATATTTGTATATATTACACATCTATAAATAAGAGAAATACAACTACATATTAAATAAAATTACATATATAATGAAGAAAAGAAATCCCAGTCACACCAATGTGACTCATGCTTTTATTGGCTACATCAATTTCCATACCCTCACATAGATATTAGAAAGAAGAAGAGTATGTAGAAGAATTAAAACAACTTTTCTAAGATAGTTCAGTTTAACTGAACAACTGATATAAAACCAAGTCTCATTTAAGAAAATGATACTGCTCTTTGGCTCAATGAATCCTCTTTTTTAAAAAAATTGTTTTCTGTGGACCCTGTCATAGAACTCTCAGATGCTACAACATTTTCAGTGTCATTCCATTTAGATCCAGACTTTTAATGTGAGTTTAGCTATAGTTCACAGCTAATCTCATTGCTCTTGTAGAAAGCACGTATCAAGACAATTTTCTATTGAAACAGCTTCTAGAGGTCACCCAACAAATTCTGTTTCTGCTCTTTCTCTCCTTGTTCAACCTTATTCTTTGACCTAAATACATTTCTGTTGGATTCTAAGATTCAGAACATCTGTCTACAACCTTTTGCAGATTCCCTCTGGAGGCCCATTTTTGCTGCCTATTGTATATTGCTAACCACAGTAGAAGCCATGAACACATCTAGTTTTCCTACAGGTCCCAGACTGCCTGATTGTCAGTGACAGCAATTTATGCTCTTATGAGCACTCCCTGCTATAGCACATTTAGATTTTATGTCATTAACTCATGGTTCCAGTGATGTTTATATAATTCAATTGGGTGAACAACTATCTTTGTTTTATAATCATTTTTTTCAAAAATGTTTTTCTCTTTACATTTTTTAGAGTTCCAGATTCCTGAAAGTCACAATGCTTATTCATATGAATTAGACCAGCAATGTTACAAGCTTAGTCAGATGTGGTGTCAAACACCAGAAAAGCATATTGTGGCATTTTATATTACCATGAAAATGTTGACTACATAGCAATATCAGTGGGGCAGACTCTTTTACTATGTGCTCTATAATCTTTACCTTGTTATATTAAAGTATGATAGAAATAGAACTGAGTTCATTCACTTTTATGTGAGTGGACTATTAACATGCCATGTTATTATAATTCTCCTTAAATGACTTTAAGGAGCCAACTCTGACTTAGGACTCAAGTATTTTGCTTCAGTGACTGTTACTTTGTCTGAAGACTCTTCCACTACCTTATTTTAGATAGGGAGATAAACTCTGGAGATAATGGAAATTCTAATGTGAATGGTTGGAATAGCCATGATTTGGTTTGGCTCATGGAGATGAAGCTCAAAGTCTTTTAGTTTGGGAAGATGTTGTTGTCAACGAAGAGAGACTTAATCAGAGCTAAGTCCATAACAGTACCACTTAAGGAAAAAGAATTCCAAAGAGCACATCTGAAATGGATTTTTTGAAAGTGGTCTCAAAGATTTAGTGTAAAGCAGAGTATGTTTGGAACAAAAGAGAGATATGGAACAACCGTGTGATGCAAAAGTTAAATGCTTTCAGACGAAGATAAGGGCAGGAAAAAGTCGAAAGGGGTAGATTGTAGTCAGTCAAGGGATAAAGAGGCGAAAGAGTAAAAGTGAATTACATGAGTAGGTTGTGAAATCAATGATTCTAACTGGTGTGTAGAGCTCAGAGAGATGCAGTAATCCCTGGTGAGTAGGGAAACGGATAGCCACTCAAGTGGGACCGATTCTTTTATTTCACAATCTGTTCTTACCTTTGTGGCAGAGGACAGGAAACCTAATCTTTTATGTGTTAGTTTATCTCACTATAAACTGAATCTCTATTTATTTAGGGAATCTAAGATCCAGGGAGATATTGACACTTCAGTGCTTTGAAGCTCTTTGGAAGAGCACAATTAATTGCATATTTATTTAGTAGGGTAATCATTCCTTGTTTCAACAAAACAAAACAAAATCCAAATAACTAAAGCATTTAAAAAGATTTTTGAAGATCTAGAAATAAACAACAGAGTTCAAAATTAAAGGCCTCTTGTTGAAGACAGAGGCTGTGTCTCACTTCCTGCAGTCAGCACCGTCACCAGCGCCTGGCACATTTTAAGCTCTACTGTTTAGGGATTTGATCAGAAACAATTTTGAAAATGACGAAATTAGATTCTCTTGGCAAAAAAAATTCGATTCATCAAAGACACTTTCTGAATGGAGTTAGTCATGCTGAGCCTGTTAAATTTGTTTCATCAGAAATAAACTCATCTGTCATTGTTTTGCATTTTCTAGAGTGATCTAAGAATGATACGCGGTGCTAACTAAGCCCCTTGACTGGGGCTGGACCTAGTGCCTCGCTTCTAAGGACTACACTATGCCAAGAGTGCTGAGACGTCGTTTCTGAGATTAGGTTGCAGAGACTGTAACTCCTTTGTAGTGCCCTTTTACACACTCCCTGGGACCACGTGCCCAAGGGAAAGCATACTACCATGTTGTGAGCAGTCCTTGGGAGATACCCATAAGGCATATTGAGGAGCTGAGACCAGCCATGCATGCAGATCTTCAGCCTGGTTACAGCATTGTGAGTGAAATTAAAACCGTCAGCCCCACTTGGGGCTGGGGGTCACCGTATTCCAGGTGACAGCTTGACTGCAAGCTCATGAGATATCTTGAGTCTGAGGGACCCAGCTTAACCATACCTGGATGCTTGACCCACAGGAACTATGAAAGCATAAATGTTTGTTATATTAAGAAGCTACAAATGGGGGGCACCTGGGTGGCTCAGTGGGTTAAAGCCCCTGCCTTCAGCTCGGGTCATATCTCAGGGTCCTGGGATCGAGCCCCAGATCAGGCTCTCTGCTCAGCAAGGGAGCCTGCTTCCTCCTCTCTCTCTCTGCCTGCCTCTCTGCCTACTTGTGATTTCTGTCTGTCAAATAAATAAATAAAATCTTTAAAAAAAAAAAAAGAAGCTACATATGGGGCTAATTTTATATGCACCAATAGATAATGAACACACTGTTAAATGAAAAGAAAAAAATGCTTGGGTAAAATGTTTGAAAAGTTGCTTTTTTCTAACATTTTTTATTGTTGTTCCAGGGGGCCTAAAGACAGAGAGAGAGAAAGGCATAGGATGGGGGAAACAGGAGGGAAGAGTGAGAGATTGCTTCTGTCTGCTCCTGCTCTGTCAAGGACACAACGTTTGATCTCCCCTGTCTCGTAAGAGAGCAGTTTGGGAAAGCTAAATTGAGTGCATGTTTGCTTCCAAACATGCCTTCCAATATACGAAGGCTGATTATATAGAATAATATAAAAATTAGTCTGTATCTTTTCTGTGTACAGAATAAGAGAAAATAGGCTTAAAAAACAAAAAAATATATAGTATTCTAAATCAATAACAGATGGCACATGAATATTTTCAGAAGTATTTAGAAAAATGTGAAAAAAGAAGAAAATGAACCAAGGACTAAATTTAAATTGTTATAAATTTACTGTATGTCATTTCCTTTTGTGTCATTTTACTATTTTATGACAACCTGTTTATACTAATAAGTGCAAATATTTGCTAACATATGTAAACTTGGTTGATAACTATTTTAGAAATCCATATCGCCTTTCACCTGCCTACATACCCATTTTTAGAATTTTGTCCTGTATCTCACCATAGTGAGTGGCAATATTCCAATGGTGGTTCTAGGGAGTTGAATTCTTTCAAAACGATAGTCTGTTTGTGGGCCTGTACTCTCCAAGCACATACTGAACTTTATTAACTCTGAAGCTTCTGAAACTTTTTGGGATAGAGAGAAATATTTTTTTTCTTTGTTCTTACCACATATGGTAGTTATTCTGAATCCATTATTTTTATGGCATGCCTTTTAAATATGAATACTTAAGAAGTTAATTGCAAAGATCATGAATGTGATAGCTGTGAAAAGCACACTGAACCCAGTGCCTCTTTTTAATCAAAGACAGAATCTGAAGAAAATATTTTTTCTTCATAATAATCCACCCTTATTTATTACTATCTATAGACATTGTTCCAATATCTGTATGCCCTTTTTATTCATTCAGTGAACGTTTCCAAATTCACCTATTCCGTGAAGATTTAATAGAAGTAATAATCATCAGCATCATCCTTTAAACTCGTGGATTGCTTTATTGCTTACAAAATATTTCTACTGACCTCATCCCATTGGTGCTTCCCAATGGCCCTGGACTTAGGAAGGGCCTTTGTTATCTGTCTCATTTCATAGAGGAAGTTTAGGCGATTCCCCAGACCACAATGTTAGAATGCGTTACGCTTGGGTTCCAAATCTATCTACTAACTACTAGCCCAGTGATCATTCCACAGAGCAGTTTTATTGTATAAATCCCTGACAGGAACAGTCTCACCAAACTGGTGATTAGGACTAGGTGCTGAGGTATTGCATGACTCAGGGATGTGCACTGGCTCTTGAATGGCTCAGATGACGTGTGAAAGAAAATACAACCATTTAAACTAAGACTCCCTGTTTTACTCTCCCTGCAACTATGAGTGAAACTTAGGGCATGGATGTATGCAACTCTCACTAACGGCATATATTCCTGGCATCTATTTCTGGTGGGGTTTATGACTCAACTTACTCACCTCTGGTTTCAGCTCAAGGGGAAGCACCACCGGTTTCAGTTCAAAGTGTGCTTCGTATTAGAGGAATGGGCCCGTTTATTTTCCTATACTGGGAGCGTCCAGTCAAAATCCAGTGGAGGATTTGATTGACTACTTTGTTGGTGATAAGAAGTCATTCTTTACAAAGATATGCTGGACAGTAAGTGCTTTGAGAAATGGGAGGACCAGGCCAAGTCAGGCACCCAGTGGAGGAGACCTCATGCTTGTGCAGTCTACCTTCCCTACCACTTGGCCCTGGTTACAGTTGGATGTGTCTGCAACATGACTGCCCTGGCTATGACGGGGTTCTTACCAGCTGACTGTAAAGAATTTCATTTAATGTGCACATTGTAAGTGTTTGGCAAGTATTTGTTAAAAATAAATTGATAAATACATACTTTTGTAATTGAAAACCCTCACAAGCCCAGAGGAAATCTGGTTTATACATCCCTCCCTGGGGCTGGGCTTGTAACTTTATCAGCATTTCCTTGCACCTGAAGTGTCTGTGAAACACAAGTTTGAATAACCTTTACATTTTTGGGGGGGGTTCCTGGGTCCTGGTCAGTGGTTAGGAAAGCACCAACAGTTGGTGACAGGGGCAGGAAAGGATTTCCTGCAGATATGTTTTGTGTATGGGAGAATTCTGGGCTCAAAAGTGTCTTTAAGTCAGCCAACATTTTTGATCATTTACCTAGCAGGGAGTGACTGAGTGGGAAGCACCAAGGTTAATTGATTAAAATTATAATTCAGCATTTTTATTTTAAGTACTTTGTGAGTGCTCAAGAGTGTGCCTAAGAGGAAGGTCAGTGTCTCCATCCCCATTATACAAATGAGGAAACATAGACACAAGATATTAAGTGACCCGCTCAAGGTCACACAGTAAGTTCACCTAGCAGGAGGCTGGACTGAACTTTAGGAACTGGTTGTCTACAGCTGGGCTCAGGATACTGGGGAGAGGTGAGGATTCCTAAGCGGAGTTCACTCTTTCTTTGTTTAGAACTGTGAGTTGATGTGGGTCTGAGATCTTCTAAAGACCTGAGTGCAAACGTCACCACGCCTGAAGGATGTCAAAATGGTACTGGTGGCTGAAGAATAATTCTGGGAACACACCACTCTGGCCTGTCCTGAGCTGGGATTGTGCAAATTCTGCTCATGACAAAAATTTCTAGGATCCCAGGGTCTTCACTCTCACTTTTCCACAAAATCTCCCAGGAAATCTTTTCCTGCAAGTCTACTCTCCAAGATCAGTTCAGGTTCATATTAGCATTCCTTTTTTTTTTTTTTTTTTTTAGGGAAATGAAGCAACTGTTCCTTCTGAATCAGAGCTTGTGAGAGACACAGAGCTTCAAGAGATTTTGTGGGTACTGAGAATGTTTCTTCATCCGAGTTCCCCAACTCACAAGCAGACATATATTTTTGCATTTGCATTATAACGAATACTTTCTCTGCACTTTCTGGGGAAATTTTCACTACTTTTTGTCTCTAAGGTCTTGCATCACCCCTGTCAATCATAGGCACTTAGTATTAAATGCTTGTTCCTAGAAAAATAAATTTAGGTCCCCTCCCTTGTTTTTATTTTATTTTTTAAAATTTATTATTTTTTTGTACAACTGACCAAACTGCTTCTTTCCAGGGAAGAGTAACAGGAGAGTGAGAAAGATGAAAAGATCAGAAAGGAAAAATAGAATTAAAGTAAAGAGGGGTAGTGCCAGATACTCTCTGGAAGCTTAATAGACTGTCTTCCATAACCTCAGGTACTCTTATTAATAACCCTATTTGGTAGATGAAGGAAAGAAGGATCAGAGGGGAAGGAAATAGGTAGATGGAGACTGTACTGGTTGCCCAGGTGCAAATACACCCAATATTTGTGGTTTTAATTAATTATAATAGAACAGAATTAGCTTCATGTCAAACAACTCATCTTTCCCCAGCCAGATTCTGAGATGGCCCCAGTGCCAATAAGAGAATTACCTGGACATTGTGTAACTGCTGGTTTCAAGGGACTTGGTCTACAAACTGGAGCTGGGTCAATATCCCATTTATCCCCCTTCCAAGGGCATTCCAGATTTTTCAATGTGGTCTTTAGTGACTGGCATGTGGCGTGAGGGATGTCATCCCCATTACTGGCCAGCGCATGATCTATTTTTATTTTTCATTTATCGTGGCCCAGCCCCTAGAGCCAGTACTGGAAACATTTGGGTATTCATTCTTGAACTTTTCCAATGGGAGGCTTAGTCACGGTTCCACAGCAAAAGTATTTGAAGAGAAAGACCTTTGGTAATTAAGGGGTTGAGCAGATGCCTCATATAAAGTGAGGCTGTATACTATGAGGTGATGATATAATTGGCCACAGTGTTGGAATAGGAGTGAGATCTGAGTTCCACGTCTATACCTGCCATTTACTAGCAATGCTGAGCAAGTTACTTCTTGTGCTTCAGTTTTTTCACTTACATTATTTATATTAGAGGAGTTATGAGGACTAAAATATAAAATAATAGAAATAACCATCAAATGCGGGGGAACAAAACAAAGCAGAGGAAAATTCTTTAAGAAAAAGATGTCAACTAATAAATGTGGAAGAAAGGATAAAATTAGAAAAGCACCATTTTATAGTCATTAATGTCATAATTGATTCGTGTGAGTATGATCCTTGGATGCTAAAGTCATTGGGTGAAAGGGGGTTGAGGAAGAGGATATTTTCATGGTTGTAACTGAAACAGAAGAACACCTAAGTTGACAGTGGAGAGGTCAAGTGGTCACTACCTTTACCACGTGGTCAGCCTTATGACTTGAAGAGGGGCAAGCTGACCTTACATGTTACTATATAATCAAATGTGAGGTATCCAGTACCACCTATGAAGTATTCTAGCCAAAATTGTTTAATCTAAATCTAATCGAGCCTCTCACCTAACTTCCAGTTTAGGAAAATACAGGGCATCAGGGTACAAGTTAAAGGGCACCTTGAGGAAACAGCCAGTTACATCCAGAATGTAGGATAGTCTGTGTAAGACAATTGGACCTGAATGCTTAAAAAATGTTCAACATTATGGAAAAAAAAAAAAAAAGCAGGGAGGGGAGCTGTTCTGAATTTTCTCCACTGGAAATAAGGAAAAAAGAGAAGTTGAAAAGATCTGTGTTGCAAATATTCAAGTGGAAGTCCAAACATTCATTAAATTTTGCTACCATGTATTGAAAATTAGAGTGTTGGCAGTATTCCAAAAAGATGAATTACTAAATATTGATTTTAGTAATCAATATTGACAGGGTTTTGCTAAATATTGATTTTACTTATCTAGATTTCTTTTTTTGTTGTTGTTGTTCCTCTTTTCTCTTCTTTCTGTTTTCCTTTCCCTTAGTTTTATGTAATGTAGGAAAAAGTGTGTTGTGGATATGTCTGTGAAATCAAGTTTTCTGTTTTTTGTATTAAGTTTTTAATTTTTTATTTAATTTATTCTATTTTTTAAAGTTTATTTATTTACGTGACAGAGAGAGAGAGAGAGATCACAAGTAAGCAGAGAGGCAGGCAGAGACAGAGGGGGAAACAGTCTCCCTGCTGTGCAGAGAGCCCCATGTGGGGCTCGATCCCAGGACCCTGAGATCATGACCCGAGCCAAAGGCAGAGGATCTGCCCCTGTATTAAATTCTTTAAAGTGAAAAATATATTAAAAATGAACAGCTAAACAAATATAAAATACATCACTATTTTCACAGATGTCTTTTTTTTCCTGCATCTATCAGTCAAAACTATAAATTCTGAAACTTGGTAATTGGTACTATGAAGACCCTTAGAAAATCAGAAATCTAAGGGTCAGAATTGCCCGTAACAGAAAACTTTCAAATAATTTTCATCAGAAATACCCTCTTAAAAAAAACGAAGGGTGGGGGCTCAGTGGATTAAAGCCTCTGCCTTCGGCTCAGGTCATGATCCCAGGGTCCTGGGATCGAGCCCCACATTGGGCTCTCTGCTCGGCAGGGAGCCCACCTCCCCCTCTCTTTCTCTGCCTGCCTCCCTGTCTACTTGTGATTTCTGTCAAATAAATAAAATCTTAAAAAAAAATGAAGGGTGATCACATTTATCTGGGATCATCAGGTTTGAGTTGCTACCACATAGGTGACTTATCCAAATAAACTTTTAAGTGGCCTGAAACTTTAAAGAAGATTATCAATTTGAATGGAATACTATAAAAATCTTTCATGTATATCCTTTCATATAAGATTTAATATGCAGAATACAAGCTAATATTTACTTAATCATTCCAGGTTATCATTATTAATGGCATGCCTTTAACATATATAAAGTTTTGTGGTGTATAGATCGTTTTCACACACATACATTGTCATTTGATCTTCACCCCAGCTTTATGTCAAAGGTGGGGTGGGTATCAGTATTCCTGCTTTATAGAAGAGGAAACTGAGGCTCAAGGTGGCTATGTGACTTTCCCAAGAATCTCTCATAAGTGACAGAAGAAGAAAGCACACCGCAAAGGTCTTCTGGCTTCAAGCCTAGCGTTCCTTGCCATAAACAGCACGGCCTCTCTGGACCAGCGATTACACAGCGGTGTTTGCAAAGATAATGAAGTGGCAACATGGACCATTTTTCCTTACTCGAAAACCCCTCAGACTCCTAAGGTTTTATGTTCTTGTATTTGCTTTTTATAGTTTTTACTGCACAGTGCCTGGGATATAATAAGCATTTAGCCATTGTTCCTGTGACTCTGTCAGCTGTCTGCTGTACTATACCTGGCACTAGAGGCTTATCGTCTTATTAATGCTCCTTCATTAAGTCATGCATGTGTGCATTCATTCACTCACACACACATTCAACAAGTACTTATTAAGAACATATATGCACCAGCCCACCAGACTGGCTGCTGGACCCATACAGAAGCTGAAAGTTCAGAAGCTTACATCAACCCATTGGCCCTCAACTGACAGACTCCTGGTCCCCCTCAAGCAAAGTTACTTTGACGAAGATGGCGATGAGAGTAGGTATTAGTTTGCTAGAGCTGCCATAACAAAATCACGCCAGACTGGGGTGGGGGGACTCAGACAGCAGAAATGTATTTTCTCTCAGTTCTAGAGGGTAGAAGTCCAATAATAAGGTGTGGGTGTGTCGGAATTTTTGGACACCTAGGTCTCCTTGGCTTGAAGATGGCTGCCTTCTCGTGGCTTCTTCCCATGGTTGCCCTCTTGGTATGGATGCCATGGTATTGATCTGGTGTCGAAATCTCTTTTTTCATAAGGACACCAGTCATATTGGATTAGGTCCCACCTGTATGACTTCATATTACCTTAATTACTTCTTTAAAACACCGTTTTTCTAAATACAGTCACATTCTGAGGTACTGGGAGTTAGGACTTTGGCATATGAATTTTAGGGTGGGGGGGGACACAATTAACTTCATAACACTATTCTAGTCACTTTGCATGGAGAGCTTATTGTGTGGCAGCAATTTCTAGGTACTTGTATTAGCAATAACCCTAATAATAGCCCTATAAGTTAGGATACAGTTGAAAACATACTTCAGACTACTAAGTAACTTTTGTGAAATGTAGCTCATATGTGGTAGTGCCTGGATTTGAGCCCTTCCAGTCTGACCTGGCATTCTTTGATGTTTATTTTATGGTATAGAAGTCTTTTCTCATCCTAGTCCTTGCCTTTTTGGATAACTGAGCTTTTGGGATTGATATCCTCCAAGCAGTATGCTGCAGTCTACAGGATATAAATATACACTTCCTCATGTTCTCAACCTCACTTTTTAAAAGAATTTCTGGCAGAACATTTTTTTTTTCAATCAGCAATTATTTATCGTGTGCATACCATGTGCCCGACAAGGTATGTGAACTTTTATAGGCAATGGCAGCCGTAGATTTGCTTATTTCCCACACTTAAGGATTGCTCAGTTACTTGGCCATCTGGCTGTAGCTTTTGTTGCTGTGGTTGTTGTTGCAACAAAGGATTGAAATAATCCTTTACAATCCACATTTTTATCCATATCCACGTGGTCCAGGAAAAGCAAAGTGTGGAAAGGATCAATGTTTGTGGAATGAATTATGATCCTGTTAAGCAGATTTTCCAGTTTATCTTGTTTAGCAGCCTCTGTGAACATGCTATTTCTTATAGGATGTATTTGTGCAATTGTCTAGAACCTCCGTGTGCAGTATAATCGTCACTGGGAATGTGGTTTTAAAGCCAAAGAGTGGAGATTTTGTCAGAATGTGGAGGAGGATAAAGAAATTTAGAAACTTAGGGTAAAGAAAGTTAGCTAGTAAATATTCTTTGAGCCCATTCTGTGCTGGGACTCTAGCAGCACTGGGGATGTGAAGATGAAGGAGACCTAGTCCCCTGGCCTCACTGAGTCCAGTCCCTCCCCAGGTTTTCACCAGACTGTGGCTTTAATCTCTTGACTAGACTCTCCAGTCCTGCTCCCCCCTTCAGCCAGCCCGCCCGCCACTGTGCAGCACAGCAGCCTGTCCAAATGTGAACCGGAACTTCAGGAAAACCTGCCTCTTTCTTCTCGACTCCTGTCCTTTTTCACTTTGGCATTGATGTAGAACACTTCCCTTGTTTCTTTTCCGTAACACTGGCTTCATCTTAGTTCTCAGATGGCACAGAATCATTCCCGCAGTTCTCTCAATTTGATATTACTATCAGATAGGCTCCCATTTAAAAAATTATTTTGGGGGGCACCTGGGTGGCTCAGTGGGTTAAAGCCTCTGCCTTCGGCCCAGGTCATGATCCCGGGGTCCTGGGATCGAGCCCCGCATCTGGCTCTCTGATCAGCGGGGAGTCTGCTTCCCTTCCTCTCTCTCTGCCTGCCTCTCTGCCTACTTGTGACCTCTGTCTGTAATAAATAAAGAAAATCTAAAAAAAATTATTTTGGACTTTATGAATAACTGTAGTATTTAACACGCCTAAATATTTGATGACTAACTTCGGTTGACTTGCACCACATCAATTTATACCATAAATTCAGGCAGTGAAGAAATATTTTAGGCAAAATACTCAGTGTTTGATATGATCAGAAATAACTTGAAATGTTTATTTTATACCACATAATGCAAATATAACCTAGTTAAATGATGTAAGACTTAAAAAGTATTTTCAATTCGGAGAGAATGTTAATACATCATTTTATGTTGTTGGATAATGTGAAATCCAATATGCTTTGCCATTTCCAGGAATTCCTCCCTGGGCTCTTCTGAAGGAGCTGGTTTATTCTAGTCTGATGGGTGGACCTGACACAGTACTGTAGTTGGCTACCAGCCAGTTGTATTTCCTCAGACATCCTCCACTACTCAAAAGTATTTCTCCAATGAGATACGTAGTAAGTAGACACCACTTGTCCATCATCTTAAGAGAAGCTGCCTTCTCAAGGTACGCTTTAGATTTTCCTCTCTTCCCTCTTCCTATCTTGATATTGATTTGTATGTTATTGGGTCTTAATAATCAGAGGCTTAGAGATAGTTGTACTTCCCTGATAACTATCTAGACATCATCTTAGTTGCTGTTAGCAAACCATCTAAGTATACATAAAACAATATAGTAAAACCTCAATAAGCTATAATGTTTAAGGAATGGTTCATTGATTTAATTTGTGTATAAAACAGAAATTCCCTGCCCCCTTTAAAAAAAAAAAAAAAAAAAAAAAAAACCCGGTAGGGGCACCTGGGTGGCTCAGTGGGTTAAAGCCTCTGCCCTTGGTTCAGGTCATAATCTCAGGGTCCTGGGATCGAGCTCTGCATTGGGCTCTCCACTCAGCAGGGAGCCTGCTTCCTCTCTCTCTGCCTGCCTTTCTGCCAATCTGTGGTCTCTGTCTGTCAAATAAATAAATAAAATCTTAAAAAAATTAAAAAATTAAAAAAAAACCGTTTAACATTGTGTTTAGAATATTTTGTATAACTTTCCTAGTTATCATTAATAAATCTATAGTAGATAAAGAGTACACACATACAGCATATAATATAAGAAATATAACAGACTTGCTTATTCAGGATCTTTGTTCAAATAGCCTACACGTAAATTCTTAATAATTTCCTGTGGCCTGACTGACTGAATGCAGGGGTGAGACTCTGAGGTAACACAGAGAACACTGTGTTCTCTGAGTGAACACTCTTGCTGCTCTGAGAACACGGCTTAGGTGAATTTTAATTTGTTTTTAAAGTTATCTTTGGCTTTGGTTTGCTTTTGGTTTTGGTTTGCCTTTCCTAAGTAGATATCAGGGAAAAGAAATTCAGTTGATGGGATAGTTAATTATTTGGATTTAGACATTAATACCTGAGATGAGAGATTTGACCCAAAATTCTGAATGACAGCTTTGTCAAATATTGTATAAGCCTGGGTAAATTACTCAACCTCTCTGATTTTTTTTTTTTTTCTTTAACTTACTGCCAAGATGGGGATGAAAATGGTACCTGCCTAAAGGGTTTTGTAAAAAAATTTTTTTTTCAAGATTTTATTTATTTATTTGACAGAGATCACAAATAGACAGAGGCAGGCAGAGAGAGAGGAAGGGAAGCAGGCTCCCTGCTGAGTGGAGAGCCCAATGCAGAGCTCCATCCCAGGACCCTGAGATCATGACCTGAGCCGAAGGCAGAGGCTTTAACCCACTGAGCCACCCAGGCACCCTGAGTTTTGTAAAAATTAACTGAAGGAGTGTAACTAGAGCCGTAACAAGATGCTGTCCATACGTGGCGGCCATTGTTATCATCCCACACAATGACATTTATAACAGAATTTGGCAGGTTTAGTTTGTCCTGTTTTGTTTCCTCCTTTGTCAAATGGTGCCTGGGACGCCGCTAAAGGCTTCTTCCTGCTGGGCCAGACCTGGGGCCACTGTATCTCCAACTTCCTTCAGGAAGCAGGCATTGATTGGAGAGACCAGCTTGGTTTAAACAGTTCTTGTAGCTCTGGAACTTGACACAGATGTAGTTTTCCAGGAGGTGAGAGGGTATACGGGTGAAGTAACTTGCATTCCTCTCACTAGAATTTAATTTCACACTCTTTGTCTTGACTGATAGAAAAATGGAGAAAAGATTTGATAGATACTCTTCCTTATAATTCTGTAGGATCCAGAAACTACATTTTACACTCTTATTTTTTTCCCTCCACATTAAATTATCCAATTTCTAAGCTATTCTATTTTTAATTTCCCACTTGTGCTGCCATGGCCTCTCTCAACTTTGCTCTCCAGATAAAGATCCTGGAATCCGAAATATCTGAGTCACTTCTACAGTAAGGGAGGATCTCTTGGACTGTCTCTACACCCAGTGTTTTAGATAAGGTTAAGTCGAGAATAGACTAGATCAAGAATAAGGAAAACAAAAATCAAAGAAGTCGAACACATAACCAGCATTATAGGTACCATATTTCCTTAGGCAGCTCTTTGACAACACATCAAAGCTAGGACACCGAGAGGAGGCGTGGGAGTACTTTGTGACTTTTTGGTGATCAGAGAGGCAACCCCTTTTTCTAACCCCTTATCCTCACTCCGTAATGCTACTGGGATCAGATTCTGGCCCGTAAGTGTTTTACTTATTCTAGCTTTCTGATGTATGTGGGAATGGCAGTAGAATAAACGTGATATCCACAAAAAATGGATTTTGGAATAAAGAAGACTGGGGTGTGACTCTTAACTCATCGTATGAGTTTTCATTTTCTCATCTGTGAAACATTGTTAACTACAGCACTTGTCTCCGAGGATCCTGAGAATTAACTAAAGCAATGCCGAGACCCACGGAGTCAGCCCATTCCTCCCCCGCCCTCCATCCTATGCTTCATTTTTCCATTCCTTCTTCCCTCTCTCTCTCTCCACCCTCCATCTGTCCCTCTGTCCAGTCAGTATTCCTGACAGTTTCCTCTCACCTGCCCTTGCAATTCTGTAATCAAAAGAAAAAAAAAAATCTAATCAGAGAAATGAAGTTTTTGACCCTAGTGTAGGCAACAACATTCTAACTGGAATCACTGCCGATCTGCCTTGCCCCATTCCTCTGACAGCCCTGGGCAGTGTTGACAAGTCTTCCAAGTTTTGTTCACAGGAATTGGAAGTTTCCTGTGTTATCAAAAAATCCTCCCTCCCCACAAACCGTCAGCCACATGAGGCCAAAGGATGGAAGCGTGGCTGAACGGCACATCAGCACATTTTCTGATGTTTACCCAGAGGGGGGAGGCCGGGGGAAGAAGCAAGGGAAGCCTAGGTGTGTTGATAATCCTGGGGGAGGAGCTGTGCAGAAGCGTGAAGCTTTTAGGCAAATCTGGCCCCGGGCAAAAATGTGAATCTGACTGAGATTGTCTTCCACCCGCTGGCCCCTGAGCCCAGGATCCCGCCTCCTCCAGCAGTATTCTGCTCTTGCTGGTAGCTCTCACAAAGTGCTGCCTGTCATCTTCTGTGGGGCCCAGAAGAACCGAAAAATGCCCTCCCTCTTAGGTGCTGTGCATTCTAAAATAGGCACTGAAGCAGTAAATTCGAGGAAATCTCAGGTTGGAAACGGTGGGCAGGGCATGGGGGCCTCTGCTCTGGATTTGCTTGAAGTCCAACCTTCTGATACAGGGAGGAAGGCAAAGTTGTCAAGGCCGGAAAGTTAGAGAGGAGAGGAGTTGGGGGAAATTGGAAGGGGAGGTGAACCATGAGAGACGATGGACTCTGAAAAACAATCTGAGGGTTTTGAAGGGGCGGGGGGTGGGAGGTCGGGGTACCAGGTGGTCGGTATTATAGAGGGCACGGGTTGCATGGAGCACTGGGTGTGGTGCAAAAATAATGAATACTGTTATGCTGAAAATAAATAAAAAATAAATTAAAAAAAAAAAAGGCCAGAAAGAGTAGGGTTAGGAGAACGGCAGCCTCAGTTTCCCTCCCCTCCACTTTGAATCCTGAGCCAAAATTTATGTGGTTGTTCCCTTCCACTGGGACTCATTCACAATTTCCAAAGAGTAGGGGGGCTTCAACCCCTGTCCCTCTTGAGCCTGCACTTCTACTTTTGGGGGGAGCACAGTGAGAGAATATCAGAGTGACTTCTCCCTTGCTACCTCTGAAGGACTCCATGCAAAATATCAATGGATCCATCTTTCAGTAAGTCACCCTGGGGAACGTGTACCTTTCTTTCCACATCTGAAACACATCATTTCATGAAATTCTATCAAAAGAACATTTTAACAAGATGTACCAAATTCCAATGAGATCATTCAAGAACTTGCACTCCTGCTGGCAAACCATCTTCTCTGTGTTGGGAGGAAGGGCAAGACTGTATTTCACTCTCTACTCCTGATGGAAAGGACAAGCCAAAAGACCACTCACTGTAGGTTTTATGTTCCCCTCATTGTGCAGGGTAATGTCAATGTGTGATGGTGACTTCCCCTTAAATAAATTTGATTAAAGCAGATTATGAGTAAAAAAAAAAAAAAAAAGTCTGGGAAAAGAACATCTTTTTATGATAACTCACTTGTGGTTTTGAAGTGTGCTTTAAATGGTAAGATCACAGTAAGTAATTTAGCTGAAGTGTAATAATTGGGTTCCAAGTGTTAGGATTGATACATTTCATTGAAAATAGCACCCTGAGGTTTTTCCAAATTAAAGATGAAATCTAAATAAAACCTTAAATAACCCATGTGGAAATACTTTATTGTAGTTAATAACCAAGCAAAAATATGCTTATTTTGTCTGTAGACTCATTCCAACAGATTATACCTATTGTTGCTTCCATTTGAAAGGCATCTCACTTGGTTTATGTAAAAATAATAGCATTCCTAACTATTAATAGCAAATAAGAAAGACTTTTATGGACATTCATACATCATTTATAAATGACCCTTATGAATAAAGTGTTACAATGATTTCCATTAGCATAAGTTCCACAATTATGGCCTGCAGAAGAGATACATTTTTCTTTCTTGAATGCACATATAAAAGCTGTCTTTTACTTTGTTGAAATTTTATCCATAATGCTTCAGTGAATTTCTGTGCTATTAAATGACTGTGAACCTAACTGCATGTATAGACCTGCATGTGTCTTCCGGTCGTGTAGAGATCCATGAGGCCCTTCAGAATGTGCCTCACCTGGACCCAAGGCCCATGACCATGACTACTCCTTGAGCAGAGCAGTTTAGAAGGCGCTGAGGCTTCCAAGGCTGGCTTGCACAAATGACTAGAAAATCAAAGCCCCTGATGGGAATTTTGCTCTTATTTTCCCTCTCTCTGGTGACTCTTAATCCAGGATTTTGGGCACTAGCTTCCCTTTTTGTATGGATGTGCCACCTTTGGAATAAGTTACGTAGTTCTGCTTCTGATGGAAAGGGCAAACTGAAAGACTGTGGGTTTTATTTTCCCCTCACTATGCCAGGTTCTGTGATGGTGGTAACTTCCCCTTAAACAAATTTGATTAAGCAGATTATTAGTGAAAAAAAAAAAAAAAGTTAGTGACAACTAAGTTGTGGCTTTGAAGTGTGCTTTATATGGTAAGAGCACAATAAGTAATCTAGCGGACAAGTGATATTTGGGTTCCGAGTGTTATGATTGATGTATTAAAAATAGAACCCGAGGTTTTCTGAATTGAAGGTGAAATCCAGATAATTCTGAAATACTTCAACTTTGAAGCAAATAAGGTAGTATCTTCCCTGATGACCTAGTGAGAGAGGCATCTCTGTGATGGGAATGCAAGATGGGAGAACCCATCATTGTAGAGTTCCTGCTTTGTGATGAGCACAGCCTGCCCCTTATCTCCTCATAACCACCCTATGGTGATGTACATTTTGATGATGTACTTAGGAGTATGTTCTGTAACACTTTTTTTCAAGATGAGAAAACCAGTGCTCAAAGAAGTGACATAAATTCCCCAGGACTACACAGAACATGGAGGAAAGGATTCGACCCAAATCTATGCTTGTCTCAGCATATATATCCCCTGAGATCAAAGTACCAGGGCCCTCATGTCCTCCCTATTATCTTTCTGATGATGTGGAATGACTCTGAACACAGGTGTTCTTCATATAGAATATCATCATTAATTGGGTCTCAAGTAGCCCAGGGATGGCCTGGCCTCTGAGTTAGAAAGTTTCCACCAAGGACCATGCCAGTGACGAAGTTGACAGTGAAGCGTGTTCTCTAGTTATTGATACACCATATGCGCTTATCCCTTGCCATCGTCCTGCATCTCTTCAGCGAGGCCATTTCAAATGGGTTGGATGTCCGAGCTGTGGCAGGTGTCATTATCATTAACCGTCTCCATGGCTTCCTTGCTCTATTTGCCAAGATTCTTGAGGAGAGGCCCATAAGCCGGCTGTGAGGACCCTTCCTCGTTTCTCTCAGTGACTTTCCTACATGTCTTCCCTCAGAGTGACTGGAAGCATTCGATCAACAAAAGTAGCTCTTCTATTAAAAAAATAAAAATAAAAAGTTGTGGGATCTTCTGCTTGGAAGTGCGTATAAAAATGTGGAGTCAGGATAGAGAATACAGTCAACGGCACAGTAACATTGTTGTATGGTGACAGATGGTGGGTGTATTTGCAGTGAGCATGGGGGAGCAGAACACATACACTTGTTGGATCACTGTGTCGTGCACCTGAAACTAGTGTGACTTTGCCTATCAACTATATTTCAGTTAAAAAAATACTAAGTAACCAGTGGAAATGTGAAGGAGCTTAAAAAAAAAAAAGAGAGAGAGAAATGAGAGATTTTAGAAGTGGAAGGTGACTCTTTGCCCCACCCTCAATACTTGTACAAGGACGCACATCGACTATGGTTAAGAGTCGACCAGACCTGAATTTCAGGTTCCTTGACTCTGCCACTTACTTAGCAGGTGTGTGACTTCAGGCAAATTATTTACTTCGCTGCCCTCAGTTACTCATCTGCAAAATGGGAATAATAATGGCACCTGCCTTGTGAAGTTCTTCTGAAGATTGAGATGATCTCTGGTTTGAAAAAACTTCCAATAAATGGTACTTCCGTGATGGTGATGATGATGATGATGATGATGATGATGAAGACGACGACGGCCAACTTCGATCACATGGCTAGCTCTAACACTGGAACTGGTGCTAGAAGTCTGACCCCATTCCTTAGACCAACCCTTTCTCTACTTCAACCCGAGGCAGATCTATACATTTGATATCAGCATCGATATCACCTTCCAATATCAACCTATAAAACATTTATAGATGACCTAAAAAATCAGGCTAATAACATTTTATTACTAACTTTGTTGCATTGGAATAGGCTGTTTTTGCTAGTTTACTATAATTATTTCAGCATTCCATTAACTCCTGCAAATGTCTGCTGCTGCACACATCCCCAACCATTACCCAAAACAATCAGTTCTTCCTTCTCTCCTTTATTTTCAGGCAACATGTCAACCTGATTCACCACATAATTCACTCTGAGTTCGTCACCACCAGATCGTGTTTTTTCCTCTGAGAACAAGCATGATGCAGATAATGGCCTGTTCTAAGGAAAGCAATGGGAGCATATGAGAACGGATGTTGTAATTTGCCGTAGGAAAGCCTTGCCGATACATACAAAATAAATCCAAATTTAACAAATAATTTATCCCTGAATATTGTTTACTTTTCTTTTTGAGATTATCAGCCTTAACTGTAAAATTAATCCAAGGAAACTGTAGTTTTAATGAGAATAATTTTTTCTCTATGAAGTTTATTGATGAATAAAATAAGATTGTGAACAAAGAATCATTATTTTTTCCCCATAAAATATAATGGTAACGTACTTCTCTAATGTCTTCAAAAAAATCCTTAAGACTAATGACTCCTAAAGCCAAAATACCTCTTTTGTAAAGAAACAGGAATCAGAATAACATTTTAAGGTTAACTGTGTTTATATGCATGAGCGATTATTGTATAAGGATATTAATAATAAATTACAGAGATTTATAAATAAGTTATCTATGGTAAACTAAACCAGGAGTTCTAATTTCCTCTTTTACTTTGCATACACTGAGGTATTATTTAACTATAAGCCATTTAGCAATTAACCACAGATGTTTTTGCGATTTTGTGGACCTCCTCTGGAAAAATATTAACTCCATAGCCTTTATTTTACAACCAAAAATTATTTAGGGATTGCTCGGTGGTTTGTTAAAAATCACTTCAGGAATATGTTTATGACAAGCAGGCATATCATAATTACACTCAAATATTTGGACTGAGTAGTGTGAAATCCCTTATTTTTGCAAAATCAAGGCAAATTGCATGTAAATCACACCAGACCTTCAAATAGTTTTCTAAAACCATCAGACCTGAAAAAGACCATTTACCTCACGTAATTGAAATTGAACTGCTCGCATTAACCCGGGCTCCGCTCGTTTCCTCACTTGTTCTGATCTCAACATCCCTAAGAGCCTGACTGCCCCTAGCATAGCCTGTCAAATTGGGATTTTATGAAAATGTCTTAAGAAAGAGAGAGAAAATCAAAATATTGTGATCATTAACTCCCATGATCTGATACTTACGAGGTCTCCTCTGACTTATAGCAGTCCTGTTGTGCAGAGGGACCAATATTTATTGTTACACTTGGATTCCTTTATGAGATAGAAGGTTGCCAATTTTGTAGTAAATTGAGTGTGTCAAAGACTTGGATGGGGGCCAGCTTCAAAACAGTCCCAGAAAATGTGTTCTTACTGCAGGTGAGAGGCAGCCAGGCAAACTTGCATTGTTCCTGTCAGCTCTATGATAATTAATTTCAACCATATTATCTGAATTAAAAAGTGACATTTATTCCCCAGACTGGTGTCCTGGAGCCCTTCCAATTTTCCTGCCTATTTTGGAATAAGCTTGGCTAAAATGTGAACAAATCATTAAGAATTGATGCGTAGAGGATGTACATATTCGTATAAAAGAGGACACCTTTAGAACATGATTTTCTAGACATCAGTAGAAAAGAAAATGTATATGAGAGTGGGCCATACGTCTGCTTGGCACAGCCGGAGTGCCCTGTGATGAAAAGTCGAAAGAGAGACTATTAGCAGCCCTTTTGGGCTGGCAGTGTGGATCTCCATTCTTCACATAAGCCCGCGTTGGCTCGTTTGCTGATAGCTGTGATTGACTGTTGGGTCATATTATCCCCTGCTGTTCCCCCTCCCTCACTTCTGGGGATATCAGCAGCAGGAATCGTCCGTCAGGGCTCAATTGATTATCCTCAAAATTTGCTCCTGCTATTGACCATAATGGGAAAAAAAAAAATCATGCCTCTGAATTATTCAGAATGAAAATATACACAGAAGAAATCGATAAGGCACATCTGATATTAAAGACAAATTAAAACCGGCAGTAGAACGAGGCTTGAGGCAGCCACTACATACAAAGGAGAAGGCATTTTGGAGATAAAGGAAGAGTGTTTTTGATTTCTTAAAAAAGATGTTATAGCTGTCAAAGCTTTTCAAAATTAATAGCTTTATTAATGTAGGCATTAGGACTTCCTGGCCAGATAACTCCTTATAACTGCTGGAATTGTACTTGAGATGTCAGATACGAAATGTCTCCCTAATATTCCCACAGACTCTTTAACTGAATTGTAACATGCCATGCTGAAGGGGTCAAATTCTGGGAAAAAAAGTTCAGGTCAAAAACAGGATACTAATGAAGTACGAAGGTCTGGCGCTAAGTCTCGATAGAATTTGATAGAAATTAAACAAGTGAGAGAGAGAGAGAGAGAAAAAAAGTACCCTTCTCACTATCACAGTTCTGAGAAACACACCTACTTTGTATCTTTGACAGGTGGAACCAGGCTCCAGGAGGCTGTTCTGCGCATGTGTGCTGTAGGGATGGAGGATGGGAACTATGGGGTAGAAACTTGGCTTAAACTGGATTTCTGAGGAGAGACGACCCTATTTCCATGACATTGGAGTGGACAGCTTGCAGTTATCTGGAGATCTGGTTCCCTTGGTGAGCTCCACAGAACTTCCAACCCCCCCTAACACTTTCTGCTTCATTAGCAGGTGTGTTTAGTCTAAATTATCAAACATAATTGTGTAGCTTCTCCATCTCATCCCATCTGTGAGGTTTGCGTCTCAGTTATTTATCTAATCTCTGCAGGAGACGTTTAGCCAGTAGCCTGGGAAACTTGAGGACCCCCCGCGCCCCCCCAAGGGTCAGGAACCAGCTCGAAGATCAAGGAGCCTTATTAGGTAGGCAGTAACAATCCTTCTGGAGTGTCAGTTGAAATGTCACTCAATTAGGAGTCTTCCCCTGGACTGCTGAGCGGAGACAGATGATTCTCCTGGGATATTTCTCTTTCCCAACCCTGCTTCTGTGGTGAGACGTGCTAGGTGGGGAAACATGCCCTTCCTGTGAAATTAGCAGGACACTTAACATCACAGGGGAGCATTTGGTCAACTGAAGGGAGAACTTGCTCCTTTTTTTTTTTCCTATCCTTAAAATAAAGTCACTACTCAAACAAGTTAGATGTTTTAAAAATGTGTAATTAAGTGCATATATGTGTGAAATGTAGCGGGGTCGGCTCCAACAGGGGAATATGCCCCATAATCTGTCTTCTGCTTCAGAGCAGCTAAGATAATTCTGAAGGAGGGTTGTCGGACGTTAACTATGTGAAGATTTGGGTAACGATTATGGCCATACTCAGACTGTAGACATGGGCTGTGTCATTGCTTCAGGAACTTTCCTTGGCACCACCTGTCTGTCTGTCTGTCAGAGTTACTGCTATTGCTGTTGCTCAGAAGAGCATCAGTAAGTTCAGCCCTGCCCCCGCCCCCACAATGTGTCCCAGGCTTTCTTCCTTATAGGCCTGCACTTGCTTTCCAGCCTCCCAGAGGCTAATTTCCCTCCCTCTGTCCAGGTGGTCTTCTCACTCCTTTCCTCTCTCCCTGAACTCCAGCCCTCCTCCTTCTGCCGCCACCCTCACTCTCATCTGTGACCTTGACCTTCCTTTCTTCCGCAGTGAGAAATCCAAAGCAGTCAGACAGCCTTGCCCTGTGACCTGCCTGAATGCAGTATCTGCACTCTTCCCCCTGCCCTGTGGTGGGACAGCAAACAAGGTCGCATCCCAGTTTGCCTCCTCAAGGACAGTGCTTCAGAGAGAACTCTTGCCAGTGTGGTCAGTTTCTATCTTTCTACCAGATGATTTCCACGGGCTCCAGGCATGGTGTTGTTTCCTCTTACTTAAAAGAAACAGAAACCAAACTGACCAGATAAACAAAAAAGCTTTTTTGAATCCATTTCCTCTTCAAGCTACAATCCTTTTTTTTTTGCATCTTTTCAGGAGAATTCCGTGGACGAGTTGCCTCTCCCACTTCCTCCAAATACTCTTTCCCTATGTACCTTTTCCAAGTTATTATTCAGAAACAATTTTAACAGGAAAGCTGCAAAAACAGTACAGAAAATTCCCATCCACCTTCCACTTAGCTTCCCCTAATGTTAAGATCTTCACATAATCATTGTATCATAGAAAAAAACCAGAAACTCCCATTTATTCTTGAACCCACTGCAATTGTGGGCTGTCTCCAAATGAGGTCAGAATGCCCTCTCCTGCTAAATCCAGAGGTCAGTGCTCAGACCTTATCTCATTTGACCTACAAACAGCTTTTATTGCTGATAATTTCCTCCTCCCCAATACACTTTCTTCTTTCAGACTTCAAGTCACTACCACCCTATTCTCCTTCTTTTGCTTTAGTTTCAATGCCCGCCTCTTCTGCGAGCTCCTTGCTGGTTTGTTTTGTCTTTTTTGACCTCTTAACAATGGAGCACCCCAGAGCTGAATCCTTGGAGGACCTCTTCTCTTTCCCTACTGTTCAGACTCCCTTGGTGACCACTCAACTCTCATTGCTTTAAATACCATATACACACTGATGACTTGTACATTTTCCATCTTTGGTTTTAATTTCCCCTTTACATGGTAGGTTCATATGTCCAGCTGTCTACTATTAACATCCATTTAGGTGTTTAATGGCCACCTGGACAACACTGAGCTTCTATCTTTATCTCGCCGCACTTCCACCCCCAGATCATTTCTTACACTGTTTTCCAGGTGTCAGTAACAAGCACCTTAATCTTTCCAGTTGTTCAGGAGGAACATTTTGGAAACAGATGCTTCTCTTTCCCTCATATATCACATCCAATATCACAATTCTATCAGCTATACCTTCAAAATATATCTAGAATCCAGTCACTTTTTAATACCTTCTCTGCCAAAATCCTGGCGCAAGCTGCCATAATCTCTTCTGTAGGTTACTTCAATAGCTAATTGGTTGGTCTTCCTTCTGCCTTTGGCCCTTATCTATTCCTAACCTATAGTCCTCTAACTGAAGTATAAAACAGATCACGTAACTTTCTTACTCAAAATGACTCTCCATCTTCCATGGCTCTCCAGAGTAAAAATCGAAGTCCTGACAATGGTGGCTGAGGCTCTATGCGACCTGATCATCCTCTCAGTTCCCTGTCTGACTTCATCTCTTAGTTCTTCCCTTGACTTGCCTCTGTTCCAGATCACTGGCCTTTGTGCTGGACCTTGGACATTCCATCCTGTTCCTGCCTCAGGGCCTTTACATGTACTATTTTCCTGTCCTGAAATGCTCTTTCTTCTGATATCCTCATGAATGGCTCACCTTCACTCAAATGTCCCCTCGTATCAAGGCCTGTTTTGGTCACCATATTTAAAATTACTTCTCCTTTCCTGGAGTCTTTGTCCTCCTTCCGGTTTATTTTTTTAAAATTACACTTATAACCATCAAAGTTCTATTTATTTCATTTTATTTTATTTATCCTGTGTTGTTCCTACTTGAATGCAAGTTTCACAAGAGCAGCAATTTTTGTTTTTTACCTTGACTTTTATATTCCTAGTCCCTGTACATGGCCTGCAATATAGTTGGTCCACAAGAAATATTTCTTGAATGAATACATGGTCCTTCCATATTTCTATGAGATCGGCCAGGCAAGTATTTCTGTTCCCTTTTAATGGAGGGCAGGGGGGCAGAGAATAGAAGAATTTAGGGGTTACAAAATTTGTCTAGAGTAAATGACAAGTCTGAAATGAGAGCCCAGTTCTCTGATGTCCAAGTGCTTGGGTATTTCACTACTAGATTTCAGGAGAGGCCATCTGAGATCTTGCTAACACTTGGCAGGCAAGGGTTATAAGAACAGAACCAGAGGCAGAAGAGTGCGCTAAAGTCACTGGTGGTCAGCTGGTTAAATTCATTGGCTCCAAACTTCTCTTTACAAGAGGAGAATTCCAAGTAAGCTTCACAGCAGGGTGACAAGAAGGAACATTAATCTGCCAGAGCAGCTGTTTGCTCTTATAAAATACATCAGTCTTCATAATAATGGAAAATCCAAGAGGCAGCTTTGCTGATTGAATTGAAAGTCAATGGGAATCAAGGAATTGTCTATGTTGAATTATTGAGTAACTATTTCTAAATTAAGCCTTTCGGATGAGCAGCAAACTGGACTGTAGCTTGCACAAATGTATGTTTTCCTCACTTCCCTATTAGAAGAAGCTACATTAGATGTACACTAGCACATCAGTCAAAGACCCCAAAACAGGTGTGTGAAGTGAGCATCCATCAGATGGGATCCTCGACCACTCCCCATCAGAGTGCTTTGGAACTTGTTCAATGGATAATGCACAGGAAAAGGGAGAGGCTCTGCAGAGCTATTAGCGGAATTCAAAAGACCGTGGAAATTATTCTGATGCTGGAACGAAATCAGAAGATATACTCAGCAGTTTGCTTATTCTGATTTAGACCGCCAGTTTGCGAAAGGGAAGAAATAATTCAGGCATATATAGAAAGAGCCTATTTTTAAAAACAAACCTTTTATTTTAGAATACTTTTAGGTCGACAGAAAAATTTCAAAGATACTACAGGGGGCTGTCTTACACTCCTCACTGATCTCCCCCACGAGTGGCATCCTGCATTAGTTTGGTACATCCGTTACCATCACTGAAGCAATGCTGATCCATTATTATTTACCGTAGTCCGTATTTTATTTCGTTTCCTTAGTTTTAACCTAATGTCCCTTTTTTCTTCCAGGATCCTATCCAGGATACCACATTCCATTTAGTTATCAGGTCTCATCAGCCGCCCGTTGGCTGTGACGGATTCTCAGATTTTCCGTGTTTTTGATGATCTGGACAGCTTTTGAGGGGTCCTAGACAGGTGTTTTATAGAATATCCCTCAGTCAGGATTTTCCGTGATTAGACTAGAGCAGTGTGTTTTGGGAGAAGACCATAGAGGTAAAGTGCTGTTTTCATCATGTGTCAAGGGTGAATACTATCAGTATGACTTATTACCCTTGATGTTAACCTTGATCACCTAGCTGAGGGAGTGTGTGTCAGCTTTCTCTATGATAAGTTGCCTTTTTTTGCCCCTTTCCATACAAAGAAGTTTTTAGTGTAGCCTCCATTTAAAGAATGGGAAGTTAAACGCTATCTCCTAGAAGGTGGAGTATTTACACAAATTATTTGGAATTCTTCTGCATGGGAGATTTGCCTTTTTCCCCCCTGTTTATTTATTCAGCATGAACTCTTGGCTACTTATTTTATTAATAAAATAGTAAATATAATTTATTAAATAAAATAAGATAGTTTGGCTAAAAAATATATAACCTATATGTTTATGTACATATATATCTTTTATTTTTTATATACATACATTATGTTACAATATATTATATTATATATATTTACTTGTAGTGCCAGACAGTTTCTGGCACTACAGGAGGCTTAAGCCTCACCTTATATATTTCCAGTGTTATTTCTGGTTTCTTTTACTGGCAAATGATATGAGAAACTAAGATTTGAGAAAAAAGAAGAAACTAAGATCTGGGTTCTAGATATGCTCTAGAGGACATAGTTGATACTCGATGTTCTCAGTTGACAGAACAAGGAAATGCATATGTATATACTAACCTGTGGGGTGTGTGTGTGTGTGTGTGGTTACGTTTATTTATATATATAATACATGTGGCCTGTATCTATGTTTAAGCTAAACATGTGTTTATACTGATGTATCTAACTAATTTATTCCCACATGGATCATTCTAGTTTCTCTTTGCTTATCTGTAATCTTCCATTCCAACAGTGAGAATTTGGCTCTCACTGTCCATCATTTGCTTAACTATTCGACTTCTGTATACATGCATAGTGAGTCTAACACTGACAACCTATGACTTTGGGGGAAACCACTTTATCAACCACAGTACGGTGCTTGCATATACTAGTGTTTCTGCATGGAGTCTAACACACTTTATTCATTTTAGAAGTCCCTCAGTTTAGCAGTTTCTCCCCCCAACCACCTTCGACGTATTTCATACTTGGGTTTATACACTTAGATTCTTTTGGTCCATTTGCATCTTATCCTGACATCTTCCAACCTCCTGAGTGATTTTTTAAAAGTCGTATAATTAAAGTCCATTCTTAGTGTTGCCAAGTTCTAAAGATGCCTGCTTTCATGCCTTTGTCCTCATAGTGTCATACAGAATAGTTTTACCTCCCTGATAGCTGGGTAACTTCACCAATTCAGTCCTCACACTCCCCTGCCCCCGAACCCCCAGTAACCATTCACCTTTTTACAACATCTCCATAGTTTCGCCTTTTCCAGGATGTCACCTAATTGGAATCATACTATATGTAGCCTGAAACACTGTTTATTTCACTTCGTATGTAGTTAACATTCACGGATGTCTTCATGTGGCCCGATAGCTCATTACTTTCCTTAGTGCTCACTAGTATTCCAGCGTGTGCCTGTATAATTTGTTTGCCTACTTATCTCTTGAAAGACATCTTGGTCGCCTCTGGTTTGGGGTGATTATGACAAAAGCTGATATCAATATATGTGTGCAGGTTTCTATGGGGCCACAGTTTTTCAAATTAGTTCAGTAAATACCTAGGGGTGTTTATATGCTACATCATATGTTAAGACTATGCTTAGCCTTATAAGAAACTACCAAACTGCCTTCCAAAGTGGCTGTATTCCCCCCAGCAATGAATGAGAATTCCTATTGCACATATTTTCCCCAACAACTGATGTTGTCAGTTTTTTGGATTTTAGCTTTTCTAGACCGCCTACCTGTAGTGGCATCACATTGTTGTTGTTGTTTTAATTTATTTTGTTATTAATGTGTAATGTATTATTAGCCCCAGGAGTGCAGGTCTGTGAGTCACCAGGTTTACACACTTCACAGCACCCATCATAGCACATACCCTCCCCAATGTCCATAACCACACCACCCTCTCCCTCCCTCCATCCCCCTGGCAACTCTCAGTTTGTTTTCTGAGGTTAAGAGTCTCTTATAGTTTGTCTCCCTCCCGATCCCATCTTGTTTCATTTATTCCTTTCCTATACCCCAAACCTCCCACTTTACCAACAAAAGAAATGAAATCTTGCCATTTGCGATGACGTGGATGGAACTATAGGGTATTATGCTGAGCAAAATAAGTCAATCAGAGAAGGACAATTAATTATCATATCATTGTTGTTTTAAGTTGCCTTTCCCTGATGATAACTCATGTTGAACATCTTTTCCTAACCTTAACCCTAACCTTAATCCTAACCCTAACCCTAACCCTACTAAGAAAAGGCTTCTTCTTAAGGCTCTCCAAGCCCCTAATCTGATGTGGACTGGCTTTCCTGCACTGGGAAACTTCTAAATGTCTAGAAGTTGAGAGCAGAGAATTCTTAAATGGAAGTTGTTTCCTTTAAAATTTCAAAATGGCTGAAAATAGTTCTGGCATTTTTACAAAATGGATGACTGGAAGATGGCAATATCCTTGCTGACAAGGAGCCTATTCGGGACATAATTCTTTAAAATGAAGCTGCTTTGGGTCCCAGATACTATTATCTAAATTTTTTTATGTAAAGACCATGGGTTTTCAATGAGTTCTGCCAAATGTTTTTTAGAAACGCTGCCTCACGTCTGACTGTCCTTTATCCCTTGATTAAGGTCCTTGCACTGGACAGTTGCGAGGACCACCTCATTGACTTCAAACGCTTCTGGCTTTAATATTCTGTGCTAGACTCACAGAACTCCTTTACAGATGCTAAGCATTCAATCCTGGAGGCTCCACTCCATCATCAGGTAATTAGTATTTTCATTAACTTGCTTATTGTCAAGGAAAATGAGCCTTGATCATCTAATTTTTCCTCAATGAGTTGAATATTGTAATATATCTATAATTAATGTGCTTTATGCCACAAACGTGTAATGGAGTGGAAATCTGAGGCTGCTCCCAGCAGTCACTGTCAGTAAATGTTTGATGAATAAACAGAGACTTTCTAATGGGAAATGGTGGCGACTTTTATAAGCAGACACAATAAAGACTTTATTAACATACTTAAGAAGCATTCTGGGAAATAGAATTGAATGCATTATTACTGTAGGCTCCTTTTGTGAAAAGTAAATTTTACTGTCCCCATAACAAATGTTTACTTGTTTGATGCAAGTTGTAGTATCAGTATTTTATAGTGTGTTCTACAGTTTAATACAATGGAGCTTAAATTAGCTACATATTCCTTACGGAGTTGAGATCGTGAAAAAAAGTACCCATGCCGATTCTGTCTGTTAATCATTGGCAAACCTGGTTTCCTTGGAAAGGAGACGGCACATCTATTTCAGGATTTTTAAGAGCCCAAAGACAAATTTCAGGGTATTTATGCTAGAAAATAAATAGAAGAAGCAAGTATGGGCATGTGTTTATTTCCACATATAAAGTGCAGTTTTAAAGGACAGATCCAAAGAAGGGCAGGTAGAGTAAATTTTAGAATCTCTATGTCTACATGTCCAAATGCAGAACCCAGAGGCGTGACAGTTTCAATCGTATTAATATACTTTTCTTTGCCCAGGGAAGCAGGTGGTGGTTTGACGGAAGAAGCCCTCTTTCTTCCTTATTTTTTTTTAAGATTTTATTTGTTTATTTGACAGACAGATCACAAGTAGGCAGAGAGGCAGGCAGAGAGAGAGGGGTAAGCAGGCTCCCTGCTGAGCAGAGAGCCCGATGTGAGGCTGATCCTGGGACCCTGAGATCATGACCTGAGGAAGGCAGAGGCTTAACCCGCTGAGCCACCCAGGTGCCCCTCTTCCTTATTTGTCAGGTAAAATCAGGACGGCAGGAGGGAGCCTGCCCATTGTTCTGCATTTGAAAGAGGTGGCCTCTGAAGTGGGAAGATTTTAAATGATTTTCCCATCAGTTTACACCTAAAAAGTGGCTGTGGTCTAGAGAACTAGACCCCGAGTGAACTCATTCTTCTCTTTGCACACTCTCCAGTAGGCACGGATCTGTAAGTGGTAACCTCTTCCCTCCTTGTCACTTGAATAACCCTCACTACTGTGTCCCCAAAATGGGGCGGGGGGGCGGGGCTGGCAGCTTGCATCTTATATGGGCAAACAGGAATTGTTTCCAAGTCTGCCCTAGCTTAGCCTTGAGCCTGCTTATAAGCATTTCTAAAATGAAGAGAGGAGAAAACCATTTTGGGCAAAGAACAGGGTCACATTGTAACCGTGGAAGGAAGGGAGTCATTCTGTCCCTTACGTGGTACACAAAATGGATTTCCCAACATGAAAATCAGGTCAAGACCCAGTTGTTCTTGGTTTGAAGACTAAACTTTTCTTGGGGTCCTATAAGGCTTGCTCAGGTCTCCAGCACCTTCTTGCAGGATTCCCCTCCCCTGACTCCCTGTGCATTCCCCCACAGCCTCACTCAGCCCCACAAATGCGACATATGCTCTCTCACCACAGGGCTTTCTTCTGTGCTGTTCTTCAACCACCTCCTAATCATCCTTCAAAACTGAATTCAGATATCACTTTCTCAGGACAGCTTCTGTTCTACCCACTCCTAGAACCCTGAACTGTATTTCTCTTCTTAGTGTACCTGATGTCATCTGCGTGGTAACTTGAGTGAAGTCTGTCTCTTCCCACTAGGTTGAAAGCTCTTTGAGCTCGATTTGTGTGTATTTTTATTTGCTATTATATTCCTAGCACCAGACACAGTGCCTGGCACATAATAAACACTCAGAACCATATCTTTTTAAAAATAAATAGAATTATTTACACATAAAGGATTGTAATATTTTCTCATAGACAGGGTACTTAAATTACAAAGATGTTTACCATTTTCTGGCTACTGTTAGTGTTTGATGTTCACCAAGAGGTTGTGACTATACCAGTATTCCTCCAATATATGGAGTGAGAAACTGTTTGGAAGACAATGTGTGATGTGAACACAGGGTGATGAAAGGGAGGGCATCAGCTCCTTGCTTTCAAAGGCCGGCGAACATCTGGGATTTTTTTCAGAGCAAAGTGTACCAGGCCAGTTATTGAACATAACATGCCCTGTGAGCTCTGGATTTGTGCTTTTAAGGCCTCTGAGAGGGGCACCTGGGTGGCTCAGTGGGTTAAAGCCTCTGCCTTCGGCTCAGGTCGCGATCCCAGGGTCCTGGGATTGAGCCGCGAGTCGGGCTCTCTGCTCGACAGGGAGCCTGCTTCCTCCTCTCTCTCTCTCTGCCTGCCTCTCTGCCTACTTGTGATGTCTGTCAAATAAATAAATAAAATCTTTTTTTTTTTTTTTTTTTTTTTAAAAGGCCTCCAAGACACCCACCTGCACACCTGTAAGCATTCTGCAGGCAACTCAAGCATCACATACTGAATGCATCGCCTTCTCTCTCAGACCTGGTCCTCTCCTGTCTGTAACACAGCCGTGATTCTTTATTGCTTCTACCCTCTCAGCTTCCAACTCCAAGTCATTTAAAAAAAAAAATTCTTCTCCTAAATATTTTCCCACACATTCTCTCCTTTCCACTCCGCAGCCTGGGACCTTCACTTGAATCATTTTACAAGAACCGGTCCCCGGCTTTCTGATCAGTTTCTCTGTTGGCCGAAGATTGGCCTCATCAATCTATCCTATATACCACCAGGGTTTTCCTTTCAGAAATTGAACCAGAGCATGCCACTCCCTTGTTTAAAATTTAAAATCCTTTTTCTCTTTTCCTTTCCTTTTCTTTCTTCCTCCCTCCCTCTTTCTTTCTTTCTTTCTTTCTTTCTTTCTTTCTTTCTTTCTTTCTTTCTTTCTTTCTTTCTTTCTTTCTTTCTTTCTTTCTTTCTTTTTGTTGCCAGCTATGGCCTCCAGGATAAACTTGGAATTTCTTAAGACTGCAAATAAGGCTGGGGTGCCTGTGTGCTCAGTTGAACTAAGCAGCTGACTCTTAATTATGGCTCAGGTTGTGCATGATCCCAGGGTCCTGGGATTGAGGCCCTCGACAGGCTCCCCGCGCAGTGGGGAGTCAGCTTGTCCCTCTCTCTCTGCCCCTTCCCTCCCCTCATCTCTCTTAAAAAAATAAGTAAATATTAAAAAAAAAAAAAAAAGACGGCAGATTATACTTTTCACAGTGTTACTACAACTTACTTTTGCAGTTTCATCAATAGTCATCCTGGTTACATGCCTTGAACCCTAGTCCTTTTGAATGTCCTTAACAGGACAAAAAGGATATTTTTTGCTTTCAGGAATCATGAAATATTCCTTCCTAAAATCCTCCAATAACTTCCCCAAATTGTCAGAGTCAAATGGACCTAGAGACACTTTACTTTGAAAGATTATATTCATCAGTGATGGGCAGTTTATGTTTGGGTTCTTATGAAATAAAAGTGCTTTGTAGAGTCTGATCACTTACACTTGCTTGGAATTTTCAGGGTATGGCATAAGTAGTACAATAAAGTGATAGGCTTAGATGGAAATTTCAAATAGAAAATAGCATCCAAATTAATTCCCTTTGCCCCTGATGCCCTTAAAATAGCAAAACAATACTTTCTTCAGGTCAGGCGTTATGTGTATGAGATATTGAGTCAGATGGTCTGAGTTAGAAATCTTCTTTCCTCTGTCCCTGGCTTCTGACTATGGGCAAATTGCTGTTTTCTTAATCTTAGTTTTCTCATTTGGGCATGTGGATAATAGCAATTTAAGTGGGTGTGTTTCCAGGGATTGAGGTAATAAGGTGCTGTATAAATGAATTCAGTCATATTAGGTGCTTGAAATATCTCTATCTTCTTTCATTTTTCTCATTTGTTTTAAGCTTCAGACAAGAACTTATCTTATTTTTTAGAAGCTGCAGTCTAATTTTTGATAGGTGTGGTGGGGATCAGATGGATGAAATCATGAGAATTTCTGAGTTATGTTGAAGAGAAGTTTGTGAAAACTATGTCAAGAAATTGGACGCTAGAACTTCCTTATGTTGGATGTGTTTTAATCTTGGTCTAAGGTTTTTTTTTGTTTGTTTGTTTGTTCATTTGTTTTGTTTTGTTTTGTTTTCCATCTTATTTATTCTTCATCACCCTTTTGGTCAACATAAGCTGGGTATTCCTTGTATCCTTACTATATGTTCAGTGTGTCTTACACATCTTTGTGTTTTCCATAAAACTTAATGCAGTTAACTTTTGGAACACACAGAAATTGTTTGAACTGAATGGAAACGTAAGAAAAATATTCATTTGTGGTTGGGAGGAGGAGTTACAGGGTTAAGAATAAGGCATTTACACCTTAATTATATTTCTTTCCATGTACAATAAATACATGATTTTACATACAATCGTGGACACAGAATTTGGGAGGACTTATTACTTATTTGAGAGAAAGAGAGTGTACTCACGAGCATAAGGGAAGGAGAGGGAGAGAGAATCCCAAGCAGACTCTCTGTCTCGTATGGAAGTCTGTCCAGCATGGAAGTCTGTCCAGCATGGAAGTCTATCCAGCATGGAAGCAGATCCCAGGACTAGGAGATGATGGCCTGAGCCGAAATCAAGAGGCAGATTAACTGACTGAGCCGCTCAGGTGCCCCAAGCCAGGATGAGTATGAACAAGAATTGTGTAAATGTTAATTTTCATTATTATTCTTAATCTTGTCTGCCCTCCTTTCACCAAACTGGCCCCTGGATGGTCATTCCCCCCCGCAGGGTCATGGCTGCTAGAGGCCCACACACACGCAGGCGAGAGGGTACAAGAATTCAGTGGGCATCTTTCCTGCACCTGCTGCACGATAGGCCTGCGGGAAAAGATTACCCCCTTCTCTTAGTTCTGTCCTTGGGACATAGGAAATTTGATCCCTATCAAAGCCTTGAAAGAATGAAACTAAAACTTTAAACTTAAAGACTAATTAAACTCGAATAGTAACTTCTTGGAGAGTTGGGTGGCTGATGCCTTTTTTGAGTGTGGGATTGAGAGCTGAGAGTGACTGTCTGACCGTTGGTGTGGGAGCCACGGATGGTCTCCGGCGGGGTCCTGTGCCCTTGAACCAGAAAGTGCAGAGGGACTGTTTCCATTCTGCCACTTAGTAGTTGTGAGGCTTCAGATATGCAGGTCCCCTTTCCTGAGTCCTTGTGTCCTTAAATGCTAAATGAGAGAAGTGACAGTTTTGATGGGAGCATTAGCAGTGATTTATGTAAGTGTCTAGCATATGCCCAACACATAATCACTTCTTAATAAATAGTAATAACAATAAGCATGATAATGTGGTGTTCCTCTCCCTCTTTTTCTCTTTCTTCCTTTTCTCTTTCTTCAAGACAATCATGAGCAAGTAGAAGCCACAATTAATCTAACAACTTCAAAACCTTTAATAATAATAATAAATCCCCCAAGCATTTTAGGTACCTTTAAAAGAAACTAGAGATACTGACCAAAATAGAGAGAAGATGATACAAATGTCTGTACATTTTATGCCTTGAATACAATTGTGGCTAGAAAATCAAATTATTGAGCGAGAGTCACTACCATAATGGAATTTCAAGGAGCAAGATAAAAGTAATAAATAAATAAATAAATAAATAAAGAGGTATTTTTGTATATTTGCTTGCTGGATAGAGATGCTGTTTTTGCCTTTCAGAATGAGAACTGGATTAGAAATTGTAGTGAATTTGTTTATTAATTCAATTATAAACTTATTAATAACCTACTAAATATACTTAGCTCTTTGTAAATATCATACAAAAACATACAGAAAACTTTTACCTTCACATAAAGAGATCACCAGTTGTCTTCTCCTGGGATTCAGCTGAACAATGTATTTCTGACATGACAAGAAAAGCTCTGAAATGGAGTTGGCAAAAGTCCTAAAGAGTACAGTTTAATGGCCTGTGGGTGTATATAAAGCACATCAGGCTATTTATAGAAAGAGAAAAGTCATAGTAATCCTCAAATGACCAAAAGACTAGATGTGACTTATTTCCTTTCTAAATTGTTTCTAAATGGTCGTCCCAGATTTTCCTGATTGCATTTTTCTATTTTAATTTGCTATTTTTTAAAAGAATTAATTTATTCATGAGAGACAGAGAGAGGCAGAAGCAGAGGGAGGAGCAGACTCCCTGCTGAGCAGGGAGCCCAGTGAAGGACTTGATCCCAGGACCCTGGCACCAGGCCCCTAGCCTAAGGCAGACATACAACCGACTGAGCCACACAAGGCTCCCTTAACTTTCTATTTTTAAAGCCCAGTGACACTAACCCAGAATCCTTCAGGAGAATGGTGCTGAGCAGAATCACAGTTAAAAGTGTAAAATTCATAGTAACTTTGCAGAGTATCTGAAATGAAACTATAGGACCTGCCATTCTTTCTTTTGCTGGATGAAGACCGGAGGAAAACGAAGGGCATCAGAGTAACCCACGCGACGGCATCCGCGTCCCGAGGCTCGCTGGCACTCCACTAACGGATGACAGTGCGCACAAAAATAATTAATCATGTGGAGAAGGCACGGCCAAGGTTAGAAGCGAGGTCTCTGTTTTATAAT
Source organism: Mustela nivalis (assembly GCF_964662115.1). NCBI lineage: Eukaryota > Metazoa > Chordata > Mammalia > Carnivora > Mustelidae > Mustela > Mustela nivalis. The sequence goes on along the minus strand of NC_139034.1, from coordinate 60,479,215 downwards.
GGAAATGTTCCATGCGTGAACTAAACGAACAACCTCCCTAGCTCAAGCGTTAGGGCATCTGTCATACTTAGCTCAGAATAGTTCAGGAGTTCAGTAAAATATCAGATAGAGTTCAGCACTTTTATTTCTTGGGGTATTAAAACTATATATAATAAGAAAAAAAGAGGTTATGATGAACAGCTCAGCACAGTGGGTGGGACATCAAGAGGCCGGCCTTAGACTTTCTGAAGTCTCAGAGTAGAAAATTTCCTCTGTGATGGCGATTTCATTTTGCAGGATTCTTGTGGTGGTTGTTTCATAGGTGTTTCGGAAGACAGTGAAGTAAATGACAAGCAAGCGGATAAGGAAAGTCAGGCGCTGAACTCGAAAGAAGAAGGCTTGAACCCATTTCAGTGCTTGGTTTATTTAATGAGCGGAGCGAATGTGCTTGTTTACCTTTGGCTCCTGGAGAAAGTGTAGACAGGTAACGGTGGGGTCTTCCGCTGGGGTCTTCCGGGAGCAACTGATGGTGAATGATAGTCCTTCTCTCTGTGGCTACCTGTGGAAAACGACCTCTCGGGAGCCCCACCCTGGGGGTGGGAGGTGAGGCTTTCCAGGGGGTTGGGGACCCCCGAGGGGTGTAGGATGGAAGAGATTCCTGGAAAAAGCATGATCTGCGCTCCCTGGACTTCCTTGGTCCCTTGAAGCTGACGAGCGAGCGTACTCATCGGCCAATCACGAGCTCAGTTCGCTCGGTCTAAGGAAGCTCTAATTCCTGCCCTGGTTCATAACAAGGGCCGGGGAGACTTTTGCTCAAGAGGCAGGATTCTCTGCAGAAGCGGCCAATGTGGGGATGATGGTACTGGATCCATGAAGGGCTGATTGTGGTTTAGGAGCTCTGTTTGAGACGGCGAGAGAGGAGTGTGTGTGTAACTATTAGCACAGAGGTGGTAACACGAGAGGACTAGAATGCTATTGGAGTTTTCGAATATACAAATTGGATTTCACACTCTTGATTCATTTTTAATCTCGTGAACACCCCAGGGTTGGACAGCAGTATTAAGGCCTTCGGGTTGTTCCTGGACGGGTTAGGTTAACTCTGCCCTCTGCCTGCCCACCTCCCCTACCCTCCTCCTTTGGACCCCCCTTCCCCAGCCCCATAGACAGAGGAGAGGGATGGCTAGAGCGGGTCTCCGACTACACTGAAATGGTGACTCTAGGTTCTCACTAAGTCTCCTTGACAGAATGGTTGAAACCGTGAGGGCTGAAGCATTCTTATTCTCCTTGTGGGTGTCCATCTGCTTTGGATTCTGGGTTTTTATTTTTTTTTTTTTTTTGTGGTTTGATATTATTGATGATGATCAGGGGAGGGGAGAGTGTTTCTTCTCTGAATTGAAGGCACACACCGAGAACACCACATGACTTGCAAATACTTTTCTTTGATTTGTTGAAATAGCAAGTCCCAAAGTGCAGCGATGGGGAAGGTGGGAGGAAGGTGATCAATCTTTTTTATCCAATAAGTACTTGTGTTACTAGGTGCTGTGACTCCCTGATCCTCGGCTTGTGGAGAGATTACATATTAATGTCTTGAGAGAGCTGGAGAGATGGGGCTGAGCAATCTGGAATGAAACACGAGAGGGTTCGCCTGGACTTAAAAAAAAGCCTGGCTCTTTGAAATACTCAGAGTTTTCCAAAGCCTCAATTAGCTCAGATAAAAATGCAAATCAAAGAAAAACTTCCTTGCTCTTTCAATATATAAATTCATAACTCAGTTTCCCGGCCCATCCTTTAGGAACCCCCCACCTCCCTGTCCTCCATAAGCGTGGTGATAAGCTTACAGTTTGAAGTTTACCTATTATATTTAGAAGATGGTTTTTGGAAAGAAAAAAAAAAGAGGATGCCGTGATTTTTAAATATACTTGTACTTGAGAGCTTTTGAGGAGAAGCTGAAGGTGCGCGGGGCACACAGTGATTGGAATTTCATATACATGTTATTAGCTCAAACGCTAAAGTCTGATGGATACGGGATTCAGATACTGTCTCTGCCATTTCTTTATTTTGTGACCTTGAACAAGTTTACCCATCCGAATCTTCTTATCCTCACCTGTAAAATGGGATGTTAATGGAGCCTGTTCTTAAGTCACTGTTATGAGGAATCAGTGAGATAATAAATTTAAAAAATGGCTGGCGTACTGTCAGGCACCTGAGAACATTCTACAACATGTAAGCTATGTATGTAATTGCTGTTGTCATCATTATTTTTATTCCCCGGACATGTTTTGTTTTCTTCTCTCGTCTAGAATTTTCTTCACCCCGTTCATCAAGGAGTACATTGAATTGAATCGAACACAGAAATAGCCTCTTGTCCAGTTTTCGTCTACAACATGTGCCGTGACCCATACTGTCTACTTGACCGACCTCTGCTCACCCACTTGCCATCATCCAAACCCACGGACAGCCCCGGAACGCTGGTCACCCTATGCACACTGACATTGCTTTTTGAACAACTGACTGGCTTTTTCTCGTTTCCTCCAAATTTTTCATTTTTTTCGGTTTTTGTTTCTCCATCACATCTTTCGATTGAGTTTGTTTTCCATCATGGTTATATGGGATCTATAATGAATATTTAATTGCTTTACCCATCTTTCATCTGAATTCTATTAATTAAGCTGGTATGTGTTTTCTTTTTCCCTGGTGTTTCTGAAGCAACCTTTTAACTTGTAACTACTTTCCATTTAAAAAAAAAAAACTCTCAATATTCGGTGGCCCTTTCTTCCTCTTCCCCCTCTTCTCTCTGCTTTTCCCTGGACCCCAATGCAAAGCAGCGAAAGCCCTCTGCCTCGTGGCTGCAACCTGCCCGGCTGTGTCGGGGCCCTCCCATCGTGAGAGAGGGGCTTGCCAGGGACTTGTTCTGACACAGTGCTATTGCTTGTAATCCCTTCGCATGCTGAAAGCGTACAGAGTACATTCTCTGCCTTCCTCGGGTGCATAATTACTTCCCCTCGTGTGGCAGAGCTTCCTGTCGGACAATCAGAGAGCTGTGGTGCTCGGCAGCCAGCTGATGTGAGTGTCTGCCAGCATCCTCCTTCTATGAGGCTATTATGCTGGAGAAAAGGTTCAGCAGCCCAAGCATCAGCTCTCTGATGCCAGGTTCAAACGCTGGCTTGGCCACTTGTCCACACGTACTGTTTGAGTAATGCTCATGTGGCTGTGCTTTCGGGGAGGGGAGGTGTTTAGCAAGAGCACGGCTGCAGCTCGGTTTCAGATTACCCTAGGGCTAGGGAGCCATTTATATTATCTTTGCATCATAGACATAATGGCTGTTTTTTTTTTTTTTTCTTTTCCTGTGAAATATTATTCCATGCATCTCAGAACTTCACGTTTTGGGAGAAATCCTTTAACTTTCCACCTGCATTTTTCTTCTGTTGCAAATGGGGACAATGTCATTTTTGCCAATCCCTAAGTGGAGCTGGGGGAATCCCTTAGATATTTCTAATGTTAACAGGATATAGAATCAGGAAAATGCTGGCACCACCATCATTAACTGCTGATTTATGTTGCTTTTGTGGCATACCTCTTTACTTTCATGTTGTAGTAAATAACTTGTATAAGGCCACACACAGTATAGCTGGGATTTGAACTTAGCCGGTGCATGGTCTCCGCATCACCTCGAGCAGCTCCTGGCACGCTACTGTGGGGAGAGAGAGCCTCAGCTTCTTGGGAAACTTCCACTAAGTCTGACTGTAGCTCAGTGTTGGTCTTGGCAGGAGGCTAGAAGCAGGCAGAAGGCAGCAGCTCACTGGAGCATAGAAAATATCCTGAGTCAGGGATTCTTCTCCCACTCTGAGCCCTGCCCTTTCTAAAGACGGAAACTGTTTTTATTTGCATTCCAGCCTTTAAGTTAATGGGAATTAATACGTGTAAAAGAACTTCAGAAATTTCCCAAAGGCTCATTATAAATTTAGTGTAAAAAGAGCAGTGGATATTTTTTTAAAGACAGGGTTCTCATTAAATTTTTAGGTTATTAATAAAAACATTTTTATCAGGGCAAGTTTAGTGCGAGTGCTGGGATGAAGATATCAGTGAATGTACTTCTGCCAAATTCTGTGCGCTCCTACGGAAGACGCTTGTGCATGTGTGTGCGTGCGTGTGTGTATGTGTGTGAGTGTGCATGTGTTGGTGGACTGGAGAGGAGGTTGGTATTGAGAAGTACTAAACGCTGTCAGAAAAGCACATATACAGAGTTTCCTTTCATTAGAGAAAGAGTCCCTATTTAATTGTTTGTATTATCTAATCATCTAAAACTTTCTCTGCTATCACAGGATGCAGTTAAAAAAAAAAAAAAGGCATTTAGTCTATATAAAAACCGAAGTAAGCGTCTGCTTATTTGGGAATTTATATCTGTTTATTCATTTATGACTGCCAGCCAGGTAGCCTGATCAATGATAATAGGAAAGCTTTATGAAGAAGGCTGCCCGCGCCAACTGCATTGTTTCCATAGAGAATAAATGCACAGAAGTAAATCTTAGCACAAACAGGAAAGTGGTTTAACTTATGCTCTCTCTAACTCTCTTTGAATATAGGCTTCTACCAGCTGGGCCTCTATGGGCTTTCCCCTGGCTTAACATCACTGTGTTTAGGGTCAGAAGGTACCTCAGAAACATCAACTTCCCACTGCACACATGACCTTTCTGAGAACCGCAAAAGGCCATGCTGGATATGCTTGCAAACTCCGGTAATAGGGGTTCACCCCTAGGCTGGGGTGCTCGTGCTGTTATTCGACTGCGGAGAAGTGAGAGATTTTTGTCAGAGACCCCCCCCCCCCCCCCGCCCTCTTGGGGAGGCCTCTCCCTTCTGCAGCTTCCACTTGTGCTCGCCAGGGCTAGTGCTCCGAACATTCTGGAATGCTTCTCGTAGTTGTTACATAGTACTTTCCAGCTATGTGCGAGCCTCATGGCTCCTTCGACTAAGTTATCTCCGTGGGGTTAAATGGCCGGGGGGCCCTTCACCATTCTTTCTCCTATGTTCTAACTTTTAGAATTCTTGACACCCAAGTTGTGTCCCCTCTAAAATTCCTACAGCCCGACCACACTTTTCCCAAAGTCCGACACCCAGAAATGGTCACCCCAGACCATATGTGGTCCACGGGATCACAGGATTGTGTGATCCCATCACCCACCTGTGTCTGGAGCCTGGGCCCGAGCTGCTGCAGTGGAGAGTAAGGCTGTGGATGTCTTTTGGGCAGGAACTGGCCTGGGTCACAGCAGGCAGCAGAGTAAATGAATAGAGTTGTACCCATGTTCTGAACAACAATGGCCACACTTCAAAAACCACCAGTAAGTAAGTAAGCATCTTCCCTTCCAGTTTGCAGCTAGATGCCTCCCTGGGCTCTAGCAGGTGTTCTGCCTGCCTAGTTCAATCTGCACCTTTTTACCTCCAACCCTGATGCCAGTCCAGCTTCCTGAGATTATTCCAAGTTCTCTTTGTCTTCTGGAACTCTAGCCATGCCGCCTGGTCCTGGGCCACAGGTAGCCCTGAAGAGTGTGTCGTCCACTCTTCCTGCAGGTCACGGTCAAAGGTGTCGACTATGACAGGTCCTTACATCGCACTCATCAGCCCACTGTGTCCTCTTCACCCCAGTTCTGACTCTGGTTATAAAACAAGGCCATTGCCTCTACATAGGAACCACAAACACTTTGCTACCTGTCCTTCTAAAATAAAAAACATTCAATATGCACTCATTTCTTTCAATCTAACATCGAGTCATAAAGAATCAGTTGGGCCTCTTTTGGAGTGCCTGGGTGGTGCCTGGAATTGATGAAGTGTCCAACTCTTGATTTTGGCTCAGGGTCGGTTCTCAGGGTTGTGAAATTCAGCCCTGCACAGGCTCCAAGTTCAGTGTGGTGTCTGCTAGAGTTTTTTTCTCCCTTGGCCCCTCGTCCCTGGTCTCTCTTTCTCTCTCTCAAATAAATAAATAATTCTTAAAAAATAAAAAAAAAAAAGAATCAATCGGACCTCTTTCAAATCTCATGCATTATATTGGGTGCTGGGGACATCATGACAATCGAAAGGGACAAAGCTCTTGTTTCCATGGAGTCGAAGAACTGAAATAAACAAATAATTGCCATTATTCATTTAATTTCATTACGTTGACTGTGACTGGTGTTATGAAGGAAGGAAGCGGACTGATGAGAGAGTTCTGGGCGGAACCTGCTTCATATAGCTCCGGCAGGATCTTGAGGAGTGACTGCGGGGGGAGAAGGAAGGGCAGTGAAGAGAATCTGGGAAGAGCATCCCAAGCAGAAGGGAGAGCTGCAGCCCAGCAGCGAGCCTGGAGTCTGTGTGTTCCACGGAACTGACAAAAGGCCAGTGTGACTGGAGCAGGGTGAGAGCCTTAGATGGGTTTCACTTGGAATGCAGCAGGAAGTCATTGAGGAGTTCACCTAGTGAGCTCAGTATGGTCCACTTTGCCTTTTTTGAAGGACTCTTTGCTGTATGGTGATCGCACTGGGGAGGGAGGAATGTCAACATGGGAATACCAGTGACAGAGCTCTACGACAGTCTAAGGGAAGCAAGAAACGGCTCGGACACGCCCGTGGCCCTGAAGATGAGAGGATAGATTCAAAATGTATTTTGGGTGTGTCCTGCTTACAGGTTAAATGTGAAGGGTGAAGGAAACAGAAGAGACAGGGTGATTTCAGCAATTAGAATAAGGGCCTTTCATGGATATGGGAAGACTGGGGGGAGAATTATTTTGGGAGGGCGGGTGGATGTCAAGGGTATTCATTTGTGACTTGTTAAGTTTGAAACGGATCAGTGACAAGAACACAGAAAACTAAGGACATGGATCAGATAATATTAATTGTCAGAAACAAAACTGTGCAGGGAAATGAAGGTAATTACCATTTATCTCATGGCTCAGCCTTGAATGATACAGTCAAAATAACATCCATGCTGGATGTTAATATCATCAAACATCGAAAATAACTATATTGAGAGGGTGGGGTGCGAGAGTGGCCATCCGTGTATGGTGGAGACAAGGAAGGAAAGAGTGTGAGGTGTTAATCTTCCATGTGGGGATCCAGTAGATAATGTGCAGAGCTGGAAAAGTCAAGTAGAAGCAACATAGCATGTTACTTGAAATATGAAGGTAAATACCAAGAGAATCAGCTACAAATGCTAAAGGTAGTTACTTTCGAAGAAAGAGAAGTTGGAGGTGGTGGGGGAAGAGGCTGAGAACAGCTGATTATTAACAAAACTTCTAGACCTGGGTGAATCTTTAAAGTATGTGCATAGAGAAATGGAATAAAAATAAAAGGTTAAAAATTTTAAGAGAGCCAGTTGACTCTACAAGGATGTCAGGAGAGCCAGCCCTACAAACGTGCCTAAATCCCAGGGTGAACCCAGAACTTGTGCAAAACTAAAAAGAAGGATGTTGTCACTAGAAATGCTCCCAGAGAGGCTTTAGCTCATTTACTTCTGATAATAGTCCTCTAAAATAGATATTTGTGTTATTATTTTATGGATGAGGAAACTGAGATTAACTTGTTGGAGATCGCTATTCATTCAATCATTCATTCACTTACTTAATAAATATTTATGGGTCATCTCTTTTGCACTAACCAGTCTAGAATGTGGCCACAGATTTTCAGGCTCCAGAGAGTCTATGTTCTTTTCCTTACACCATTTTGTCTCGCATGAGAACAGGTACCCCAAACTAGAGAAGTCCCATGGACAGACTCTTTAAGAGAATATGACTTTAAGGGGCATGAGAGGTTTAAACAAAAATATAATTTATCCTATGCAAATGAGACTAACTGAGCAAGAAATGAGATTGAAGGTTAGAGCACATAAAGTAGCTACAAATTCACTCCCTCCTGAGCTCAGATTTTTTATTACACCAAATAAGCCAGAAAGAGTTCATGACCAAGAAAAAGTATAGAAGATAGGTACAAACTTTTAAGATTTGAATCAGAATGGTTTTGGACCAATACAAGAAAAAGTTTTATTAATGTTCAAGGTCACCAAAAATAGGTAGGAAAATTGTAGATGTGCCTACTGTTCAAAGATGTTACGATGTTAACAGATACCAAAGAAAGGGCCAATCTATTCTTTTTTTTTCTTTTTGTAAAGATTTATTTATTTATTTATTTATTTATTTATTGGGGAGAGAGAGAGAGAGGAAGCATGCATGAGAACATGTGAGTGGGAGGAGGGTCAGAGGGAAAGTGAAGGAAGCAGACCCCCCATGAGTGTGGAGCCCAGTATGTGGGGCCCCCTGCTACCAAGAAGATCTTCATCACAGAACCCCCTTGGTGGCATCATGGCATAGTCGTTCCTTTGGTTACCTGCAGTTACAAGGTGACCAAAATGATAGGTAAACCTCGGTAACCAGGAGGAGGGATTCCTGGAATGTAGTTGAAAGCCCCTTTTGGGAATTTCCAGGTCTGTTTCAAAGAAATTTGGGGAGAGCTGGGCTCTTAAGAAATTGATGGAAGCAGAGTCATGAATGTTCTATTTTTTTTTTTTTTCCCCACTGTTGTTACAAGTCTTCAGTCAAACCCATTCTTCATTTTCAGAGAGATTCTTGATTGGGAGACTATGATACTAACAGCTAATCTGTGTTAATGGTAAAGGGAGTGTTCACATTTTAAAGAGCTTGGCTATGGGTTGTTTTGATCCAAAGGAATGAGTTATTAATGGTGGAAATCTTGGCTTGAAAGATCTAAGAGTAGGACTTAGTAGAGGATCTTTCCCCTCGGCCCCTCCTATTTCTCCTAACTGGTGTCCTGTCTCTGCTTGTCATGTATTTTCATAATGTGTCTTTGGATCCCCCATCTCTTTTTCTTTATTGAGGTCTTTGAATTATTCTCGGGCTTTCACAGTGCTGTATGTCAATTGAGGTAGGAGTATATATATAGATGCACTTGTAAGGTCTAGAGACTCATTTCTTTCATACTATTTAAAGAGGTACAAAGAACACACTAACTGGAATGACTTCATGTTTCAGATGTTTAATAAATGTTATGGGCCACAGTGTGTATCTCGATTGTATATTTATATAGTTGAGCACGGTGAAATGTGTCTTTGGGGTACTATTGTAAACAAGCTGTCTAGCCTAACTGGGTTATCTTGGGGGGGAAAGAAAACCAACTCTTTTTGCACATGCCATTTACAAACCTTGTAAGAAACAGTCACTAATCGAATCGACGTGCACTTTTACAGACATGAAGCACTGTGATATTTGTTTAAAAATCCAAAGCTTAGACTTTTCCCTTAGCATTTTGGGAAAGCTATCTATTTTAAAAATTAAAATTCAGTCAATGAACAAATTGCCTCAAAATGTTTACAACTGTAACTCTTTTCTTAGTTTAGAAAGATCAAATGAAATTGATTATATAGTGTTGAGAGTAAATATCAGGCTTTTAGGTAAAGCTAATACATGCATTTTCACATTCATCAGCAGTATCTCAAATATCCCACATTCCGCTGATTAAATCTAAGTTTATTTTATCCAAATCATAGAAAACTGAAATTTCAAAAATAAAATTTTTTTCATCACATCTAACTTAAAGGTTTCCTTGTAAGGAGAATTAATGGAGTAGAGGATCCGCCTCAGCCGAGTTTGGAGTAGTGGAGACAATAGCCAAAGGCCTCGGGAAGGCTTTCTGGAGGAAGGGAGGTTTGAACTAGGCCTTGGAGAATAAAAAGAATGGACTCAAACACAAAGACATTCAGGAAGGGGAAAAAATTTAGGCATGTCTGGGAAATAATGACAAATGCAACTGAGAATAAAGTATGTAAGCGGTGGGTTCAGGGAAGGATTTTTCATAACAATTCAGGAATGACACCATGGTCAAGGCAATTTATTCATTTGCTCTTTGATTCATCTGCCCAGCATCTGTTTATTGAGCACCTACTACATGCCAGGCACTGCAGTAAACAATGAGAATATAAAAGAGGGATGTATGAAATGAATGATGAGAGGCCTCTGGACAGCTATGGTGACATATTAATATAGGGTGGACAGGAAAGGGTGAAGTTCTCGAGCATTCAGAAGAAGTTCACCATTAATACACGGGATGGAAAAGTGCCTTCCCCTGTGGCCTGAGGAGTTAAAATAAGCTTAAGTGGATAAATATTCCTATAGCATTGGCTTCCATTCATTAATTCGACAAGTTTGGATGGAGCCCCCTACTCTGGACCTAGTGCTATGCTCACAGGGAAGGGAATTCTGAAGTGCTAGAATGGATAGTAAGAAAGGCAGAGAGCTTCCTCCCAGGCCGGGTTGCAGAAGAGCAGGAGCCCATCTGGAAAGGTTGGAGCTCAGGGCACGAAGGGCCTGTGACCGCTTTTGATGGGGCAGGAAGCTCTCCGGGCTTTTGGAGTCCTCAGGTCATCATTATGGACATTGGCTATCTTTGAACTACAGATTTGCAGAAGTGCCAACTATTAATAGACAGTCGAAAGCAGGGTTTACTGTAATAGGCTGACAAATATAGATCTGAGATATCATTAGACTGCCAGTTTCTCCTCTGCCCGCAAAAGCTTTGTTGGCCTTTCAGCTCCTTCCTTTCTCTCGCTCAACGGAACACAAATGACTGGGTACAGAGCACACTGCGGCGCTGCCTGCAAACAAACCTAGGACACAAAATAAGAAATCAACTCTGGTATTATAGGCCCAGTTTCTTATTTTCATTTATTTATTGTCTGACTTTTTAAAGGACCCAACAGAATTCTTCTCCATCCTTTGCTCCCGTCTCCCCTCTGAGCAGCCCAGAGCATGTGGACTTGCATTTATTTTCATGCATGATTTACAAGCTTTCTCTTTGGGAATTTTTGAAGCTAGGTCACTCAGAATCCTGAAGTCATGTTGGGGAAAAGATATACTTTTATTTAATGGAGCAATAAACTGGTTACGGAGTCTCCTTAGAACTTTTAAAAAAAGATTGCTGCAGGCAATAGTTTGAATGTCTTCCAAATCCTGCACATGACTTTCTCAGCCTTAAATAATTATAGAGCTGGCACATTTTTGTGATTATCCCAGTGATAGACTTGCCCAGAAATAGAGGGAAAGATTCTTACAACATTGTTCTCTCGGTGGTTCCTTACATGCATGAAGACTAAAATAAAGTAGTCAAACTTGAGGAAGTTTTAGCTGTAACCTGAAAAGAAGAGTCAAACTCTCCTGTTCCCCTGCTTGTGAAAAAGCGAAGATCAATTTCAGATACAGATTTTTGAGGGCAATATTATGGGATTTAAGTAAACACGAATGCAGAGACATAGTGCTGTGGGTTTTTAAGCAAATGGTAAATGTGACTTCAGAGTTTTTCTCCCTAAGAGTCAAATTGCTTATCTAGAGGAAACCAAAGTAGAGTCATGGCTTGGGACTTGAAAACATTCTTCCCTTACAGATCTGTCTTCTACCACTCAACTCTGCTCTCTACTTTGTTACAAAATATTCAATTTTGTTTTCCTCATAGACTTCCTTGCCTGTAGGTATTTTATAACATTGTGGTAATACAATCTTTCCATGGGTTTTTTCATTTTAACCCTGAATTTGAGGACTGTTTTTCCAGTCTTTACCTAAGTCAATTTATTTTTTTATCCACCCATATAACACTGAAGGATTTACCTTGAAGATTTCTTTTTTAATAATGCACTGTGAAATGAGAAGATATCATTCATGTTGCAAATGTGAGAATATTTCTATTAGAAAACAGTGATAAAATAAGTGGCTCAGAAATCTGCTGTTAGCAATGATGTGAGGATATCATGTGTTTGTTGCATTTGTTATTTGTTAATGTAATGTAGACTTTAGAATTACTATATATGTCTGTGAAAATACTGGTTGAATATAGAACTGGATAAAAATCCAAGAAGGTAATATGACCTTTAAACCTTACTTATTGGCAGGAACTCTATGTCTGAAGAAATGCTGTTTGAATAATAATTGTTCCTGTTTTTCACATGCTGACAAGTGCCAGGCATTGAGAAGGGTGCTGTGAATACCACAGTGAGCAAGATAAAATCTCTGGCTGGAAGGGCTCAACATCCAGTGGGAAATAAACCATCCCAGTACTGTGGGATGAATTCTATGACAAGAAAGTACCAGAAGGTCCATGGGAGTTGGAAAGTAATTCAGTTGCAGAGAACAGCAAAGAATTCCTAAAGGAAGTAATGTTAAAGCTACTGTGGTAGGCGTAACTCCAAGAAGATCCCCAGTGAATCATGGCTGTGTGTAATGCCCCTCCCTCGAGTGAGGGCAAGACCTGTGATTTACCTCTATTCATAGAATATGGCAAAAGTGATTGGATAGTATTTCCATGATTATATCACATTGTATGGCAAAGGTGGGAAATTTGCACTTGTAAGTCAACTGAGTTTAGGTTAACGCAAAGGGAGGCTATCTTAGGTGGGCTGACCTTATCAGCCAAACTCTTTAAAAAAGACCAGAAGCCAAAGAGATGTGCCTCCTGGCTTTGAAGCAGTAGCTGCCATGTTTCCAGAGGGTCTGTGAGTAGGCCATATGGTGAAGAATTATGGGGGTCTCTGGAAGCTAAGAGAGGTGCCTGGCTAACAACCAGCAAGGAACCTCAGTCCTAAAACCACAAGGAATTACATTCTGCCAGCAACCACATGAACTTGGAAGAGGACCCTATGTTCTAGAAAGGAATATGCCTCAGCTGGTACCTAGATTTCAGTCAGCTGACAACCTGGGCAGAAGACCCTATGTGCTTGGCTGCACTCAAGCTCCTGACTCAAGGCAAGTGTGAGGTGATCCATGCGTGTTTTAGACAGCTGTTACACAACATTAGAAAGCTAATACAGTAGCGATGTGACTAATGGTACTTGGATGGGGAAAGAAGGTTCCAGGATTTTAATAGAAAGGGTAAAATCACAGGCTCTGTGGTCAAGATTAACTCAACTCCTTATTTAGCCAACTGACACTGAGTAGGTTACTTAACCTCTCATTGTTCCTAATCTGAAAAATGGATATTATCTTTATCATCACCATCACCCTCTTCCTAATCATCATCACTATCATCACCATCACCCATCACCATGACCATCACCACCACCCATCACTGTCACCACCACTCATCACTACCATCACCCCCATCACCATCACTACCACCATCACCATCACCATCACCATCGCCACTACCCATAACCACCCACCACCCATCACCATCACCCCCACCCACACCCATTCATCACCACCCATCACCATTACCACCACCACCACCCACATCCATTCATCACCACCCATCACCATCACAACCACCCATCACCACCACCACCGTCACCACCACCCATCACCATCATCATCACAATCACCACCATCCATTCATCACCACCACCAGCACCCATCATCATCACCATCACTACCATCATCATCATCTTCATCATCTTCATCACCTTCACTCTTCCCTTACAGGGTTGTTGTGAGGATTAAGAGAACTAAGTTGTTGAATGATTTTAAATAGGATCAGGGCCTGAACAGAGCCTGTATTCTAGCTTAGTTCATCTGACACTAGCTTCCAGAATGCTCTTTTCAACTGTAATTTATATTGTCTTTCTCTAGTGTTATGCATTCTCATTTAGCAATCTGACAGATCTTAGTTTGAAATCCAGCTTCATCTTGGGTAATAAATTTTGAGGCTCAGTTTCCTCTTATATAAGATATGAAATAACAGGAGCCACCTTATAAAGCTCTAAGGATTAAATGAGATAATGTATATGAAGTGAGTAGCAAAGTACATACTTAAGCATTTCTTAAATTACTTAAATTGCTCAAGAGATGTTTGTATGTATTATTATTTATAGACTTCATTCATCTTACATATGATATACATACATAATTGTAGCTACACATGTATAAAAAGCTTCTCTGCATAATGAATAGATTAAAAAGGAAAGTTATAAAGATCATTGAAACTAAGACATATTTTATTTGGCCTGAATTGCTTTAGATCAGGTAAACACCAAGAATCAGTTGATATATTAGATGTTTGGAGATTATCCTTCTAATCACTGGGTTTCTTAATTTTAAAAATTCTTCACTGTAATTATTTCCTGTGTATGTGGATGTACTGAACCAATTGATTTATACCCCTCAGGTCCTTCTTCACTGATTATATAATTATTTGTTCTTTAATTTTCAAGGGCTGATTCACTGCTTTCTATTTTTATAGGCTGCCTTTTTCCTGTTCTTTTTTTTTTTTTTTCCCCCCAGAAGAGCTTGCCTTGCTCAGTGAATAGGTCCTGGCGACATTTAGTTGGCTGAAAACAACCTTTTTCACACAACGTGACTTATTATTACCATAATTTTCTAAGCTTGACTATTGCCACTGCTAGTCCAGAACAAGCCAAAAACTGGCAATGCTGGAAGTGATGATGAGGAATGGAGAAGATGTGATTTTCTCCCGGTGCTAATGCAGTCCTTCCCATGGCTGCTCTGCTTGTTTTATTGGCACTTCTGCTTCCTCTTTCTTTCTGTCTCATTGGTATAGACGATGTTTATTGTTATCTTACAAATTATCCTTCCACTTGGCATTTGCTGTTGCTAATTGCCTCCTAACTTTCTCCCCATTCGAGTAATGAGTGGCAATTTCGCATCCACCTCCACGCAGATATTATGGTTTCTTATCATTATTACCCCGCATCTATTTCTCTCTTATATTCTATTTGACTTATATGTATATAATGTCTTTTTTACATGAAGGAAGCAGAAGCCGTTTATATTCATAATTATTCCATCTTTTCAAGAGCAAAGCAAAACAAGCCTATTCAATGTATTCTGTAGGGCGATTTAGATTAGGGAACTGAATTACAGTTACTAACATTTTCAATAAAGTTTGAAAATCATGCAATTGTGCAAACATCGCAGAGCCTCTTTATCACTTCCATCAGGGCAGGGAGCGAAAGCCTGTATTTGCTTTGGGAGAACCGGCTGAGATCCCTGAGTGCCTGTGGAGAGCTGACTGTTTAAAGGGGGACACTTCAGTGGTCATCCAGGGGGCACATTTCAGACTCTTAAACTGATGTGTCCCCTGACTGATTAAACCGCCTTTCCTGGTGCAGTTTGGGCCCAGGAGAGCCAAGAGACAAAAAGCAATAGAGGGCAGTGTTCTTCAGCTATAGGAAAGTTACAGAGAACATGGTCAAGTTATTTTTCTGCAGCTTATTTGAATCGGCATTTCTATCCATATTCACCTGATTTTGGAAAAGCGAGGCCCCTAGGTGTCCTGCAGAGCCTGGTGAATTGTTACCGTAATTGCTATTGACGAGGCTGCTAGTTTAAGGTCTCTCTCTCTCTTTCTCGAGCTGAAATTATCTTCCACTTGTCTTGATTCCAGGATCATCCCTTTCCAGTACATCGGAAATTTACATTGCTTCCAGAATTCTCTATTTGAAACAGGAATAAATCTAAGTCACCCCTATGCTTAAAAACACTTGTTGTCTTCCAGCTGTTAAGAGGAGATGATGCTCCAAGGGCACAGCGTTGAAACAATGGAAATTTGGCTGGACAACCTTGGACTAGTGATTCTGCTGGAGCCTCAGCTTCCTCACCTGAAAATAGGGGCAAATGGTCCTACTGCATAGGGTTATGTGCAGATTAGAAATAACGTGCGCTGTGCTCAGCAGAGCCTCTCGCACAATGTGAGCTTTCAAGACATGCTAGCTCTTAGCTATTCTTTTTTAAATAGGTATGATTGATTTCAAGTCAGTATTCCTTTCAGAAAAAGGGAAAGCATCAGGAGAGACAACTCATGTAATTTGGCCTCTTCCTCCAATCCATCAAAACTTATCGCAATTCAATTGTAAAGCGGCTGTAATTCACTGCTCTGTTATCTCATGTGCCAGGTTATTTTATATTCAAGTGATCATGACTATTAGAAGAATATTCCATTTTTAGAGTCTGATTTCAGGGAGTTGACAGAAATGTCAACATAACATGGCCAAAAAGAAATACATAAACAATCAGATCAAAGAGACTCAGCCAGAAGAGAATCATATTCAGAGCAAGAGAGAAAAATGTTCAGAAGGAAATTAAAGAGGCTGACAACAAATTAAATATCTCCGGCAAGAACATTTTTATCTGGTGCAGGATGCTTTGTGGGTTCTGATTCTTCTTTTGAAAACCCTCGCTCCTATGAGTCTCTTTGTATTTGCTGGCCTCTTACTTGGGATGACCCAGAGTCTATTTGCAATAACATCTTGGCTCATTTCATATCTCCCCTCCCGTGGTTGTGCCTTCTCTCTGCCCCATCTGGTGTCGCCTGCAATTAGCACCTGTCCATTTTACTGCTTCAGTCTAATTCTTCCTCTGCATGCCACTTGCCGCTACCATGAAATAAGAAATATTTGTGTATCATCTGTCTCCCTCCCTAAAATGTATACTGTCCAAGGGCAGGGAATTATAGACTGAATGCTTGTGTTCTCTCACAATTCATAGATTGAAACCAAATCTGCAGTATGATGGTATTTGGGGTGGGACCTTTGGGAAATGATTAGGTCATGAGGGTGAAGCTGCCAAGAATGCGATTCGTGTCCTTATAAAAGGGACTCCCCTCGTCTCCTCTAGCAGGTGACGACACAGTGAGAAGACAGCTGTCAGTGAAGCCGGAAGTGGGCTCTCACCAGACACCAAATCTGCCAGCACCTTGATCTTGGACTTTCCCGCTTCCAGAACTGTGAGCAATACATTCCCATTATTTACAAGCCGCTGGTCTGGTATGTCACAGCAGCCCAAACGCCATAGGGCTTTGTGTGATTCAGAGTTCTGTCCCTGGCATCTCTAAGACAGCTTGACACCATAGTGGGGTGTCAATAAATACTATAGGATGAGTACATAGAGAGTAAATTTAAAGTCCAAATCCCTGAGGAAATATTTGACGAGCTTCCCTCTACTTTGCTAATTGTCAAAGAAAACAGTGTCTCATAGATTGGAACTTCTTCCCCCAAACAACTCTTTACTGATGGAAAGCTGCATGGGCCCCTGTTTTCTTTGCAGATAGTGTATGACATTCGCTTAACGTACTTCCTGGCATTTAGTTAAGTGTTTTTGAGCACCTACTATTATAAGTATGATAGACTGAAAATGAGATTTTTATTCAGGATACAGCCTGCATTACCACAGCACGAGTCTGTGGCTCACAGAGGTGCCTCTGACCACTGCCCCTTTGTCAGATTTGAGTGACCACCCTTGAACTGTTTGGTTGAAAAACAGGAGGGGCCCCCTTGTCAGCACTGACAGAAGCTGCAGAGCTCCAAAGCCCCCACTCCTGGGGGCTCTTCCAGCTCTGAAATTTGCAGCTGTTCCATCTGGCAGAGGTTTCAAAGTTCTCTCCTGTTTCTTCATCCTCCATGTAAGCTGATTCACAGCTGTGCTCAGAGAGGCACAGAGAGAGGAGTTAAGAGTCCAGAGATGTGGGTTCCTGATTTCGTCCCATTACTGTGTGCCCCTGGTTAAACCCCACTTAATCTTCTGGTTCCCCAATTTCCTAATCTGTATGTGGGAATTAACGCTGGCTGCCCTACAGTGCCCCTGAGGGGTGTCATGAGGAGAAAATGAATGGCAGCACGAGAGTATTTTTGACAAACAGAAGCGTGAGTCTCTTTTAAAAGCAGCATTCAGCACAGTGTGTTCGTCCCTTTCTTGCATCACCAATGGAGACAAAGAAAAAAAAAAAAAAACTCCACTGTCATTTCAAAAGGCAGTTCTAACTACGTCAAGGACACTCAAAAACTGCGTCCTATGTTAATATTAGCTCGACCGGCATAGTCTACAGACCATCATTTGATATGTACTTTAAACGTATAAATATGAATGACAGGTTACAAAAAAATATCAGGGCCAAGACTAAGAGAAGAAACAAAAGAGACTCTGTGAATATATACGTCTCAATTTTGGTGCATGTTAGCTAGCAAACCACCAAAAAGCGGTCACGTGTCCGAGACACATCATTCCCTCTTTCTCCGTCTTCTCTCTCTTCCTGATTTCTCTACAGATTTCCTAGACTTTGCTTAGGCTCTTTTTTGCATATTAAACTTCAGCCAGCTTCAAATGGAAGCACAAAGAGCCCTGCTAAAACATTTTGCTCAATGAAGGATAAATTACAGGACTCGCCAAGTTATTATTTTTACAACAAGCTATTATGTAAATATACAGGCTTGTATGAGCTGAAAGAGTCCAAAGCAAGGATGCAAAGAAAGGAAATACATACACATCTACCCAAGCAGTGCTCACGGCGTCCTGGGTTTAACAGGCAATTGCACACCCTCGCTTAAAGGGCAGAGAAGAAACCATATGTCTGTTTTAGTGACTCCATCCCGAAATGGTGCACTTATTCCTTTTATTATATTTTCAAATAAATACATATGGGACCCGTCAGATGTCAACAGTGGCTCAGAAAAGAGTATGAATTAGTCACACTGGCACACAGGGCTCGGGAACAATGAAGAGTGCTCTGGAAGACCCTTGAATACAAGCCTATTTGCCTCTTAATCCAAATGAATAATTAATGATAATTATCATGCCGCAGTTATTATCTGTGATAATAATATATCCGTAAGGTGAATAAATTCAATCTGCTACTATGCAGAAATGGCAACTCATAATATTCTTAAGAAATACAGATATAATTATCAGTATTAATGGTCAAGGAAAGAAAGAGATTTTTATATAAGGAATTACAGCAAAAGGTCTAACGTAAGGTGGAAATGAATCCTCCTGATCATGTATATATTTTTTCCCACCGCCATCACCACTATGGCCCTGCTGCGGTGAGGTTGGGGTTCTTACTTTCCTAGGTAGGTTCCATTTCAGTAAAAGCTTTACTATGCACTTGTGCATTGCAATCTTCCCGGAATGCTTCCATTATCACTCTTCAGAAAATGACTCGGGTTAAGTTTAAGATCCTATAAAAGGGCAGGCGGAACATCTTAGGATAGATGGGGGTCGCTGGGCCACCAACTTGACAATTTAACACCTAAAGGGGGAAAAAAACAAAACCAAAAAGCCAAGCCAAATAAAACGTGAAAAGCTTGGTTGTCTGACTGGGAGTGGAAGTGGGGCAGTGCTGGTCCCTGGCCTTTGAGGTGGCGGTGGTTCTTGTAAAATGTTCTAAGGGCGTTGAGTCAACTAGCGAAAGGGAGCGCGGTAGTGGCACGCGACCCCGTCCCTCCTATCGGTGCTCAGCATCAGCGGACGAGCTGCTTGGCCTTCACCTTACGCACCTGTGTGTGAAGATGGACACGCATTCCCACGCGTCTCCTTTTAGGTGAAAGGTCTATTGAGGTACAATTTTCATAAAGTAGAAATGACCCCTTTAGATATCATTTCTTAAGATTTGAAAAAAAGCAAACAGTTGGGTAACCTCCGTCCCAATTTAGATACAGAATCTCCCCATCACCCCACGACCTCACAGACCGTGAAATCCTTTTCCCTTTCTCACTCCCAGCCCGGAGCGGCCACCCGATCTGGCTTCTGTCCTCGGGAGTGTGCCTTTTTCATAATGTCAGACAAATCGAGGCAGGGAGCTGTCTCGCACCGGACTTCTTTCGCTTGGTCTATCGCTTTTAAGATCCACCCATGTGCCGCGTGCATTGGTAAGTTTGTTTTTCATTGTCTGAGCAATACTCCGCTGTATGGTTGTGTCACAATTTATACATCCAGGCATTAATTCGTGGATGTTGGGGTTGTTCCTAGTTTTTAACAATTATGCGTAAGGCTACTTTAAAAGTTAGCCTCACAGTCTTTGTGTGGACAGATCTTTTCATACCTTGTGGGCAAATACCTAGAAATAGGACTGATAGGTCAAAGGGCAAATGCATGTTTAATTTCATCATTATCAAACTTATTTTCCAAAGTGGTTGGAGCATTTTTCGTTCCAGCGACGGTAGATGAGAGTTCGGGTAGCTCTCTGTCCGCACCAATGCTTGGTATTATTGGTGAAAAGAGTTTTGCCATTCTTGTTGGTTTGTAGTGATAGCCAGCTGTCATTTTAATTTGTATGTCCCTAATGACTTAATCATGTTGAGCCCTTTTATTTTTCAAGTATTGAGTTACCATCTGTGAATCTTTGATAAGTAGTTCAAAATTTTTCCCATTGAAAATAATTTAACTGTTTGTGTTTTTCTCATTAAGTCATGAGAGGTTTTTATTTGTTTTGGATGCACATTCTTCATCCATACATGTTTTGCAAATACTTTTTCCCAGTCTGGGGCTTATGTCATCATTTTGTAAATAATAGTGTCTTTCAAAGAGCAAAAGTTTCTAATTTCTTGATCCTGTCTGGATTTAGTAAGCAAGCCTACTGGAGAAATCGTGCTGACTGGGACACCTCCCGCTTCCCAAATAAATCACTGAGATTTACTGAACACTAACTGCACGTAAGTGTTTAAGTTAAATGTATAAACACACGGAAACACTCACCTAAGGGGGGAGAAAAAAACAGTAGCAACAGTAATTCAGAAGCTTGTATAACTTAGTTAAAATGCCATCCCTTACTGTTATTTTGTCTTTTCTACACACAGCTGTAGATAAATACTTTTACCTGGGAAAAATGTCTCAGGGTATGTGTATTGCCATGAAAGTGAGGTTTCCTTTTGATACAATATTAGAAATTTATTTGAATTCTACCACTTGTAACCTTGATACCCTTGAGGTTTATGAAGAAAGAAACATTACTTGGTATGTTTTGTACATTAGCATTGAGAAAAGTAAACTTTTATTTGACCTTGGTGGAATAAGTCTCAAGCATTAGAAGAATAAAAGACAGTTGACTCCAGAGGATGCTTAAGATTTTTTTAAAAACAGTTTATCACAATAACATTTATAAGGAATTACTATGCTTTCCAGGGTTTACTCTCAAAAACCTCAGATCTTTTTGTAAAATATTTCATGTACTTCCTCATTACTGATTGTAATCAAATGGGAGAAATGATCAAGCCCACTATTTGCAACAATGTTGAAAAATCTCTCTTTTTCTCTGTTTTATGATTCTTGTATTGATTTGATCTTTCCTGGAATATTTTTCTCAGAGTTTCTAAACGTAATCCGGCTTCCCTCCTTCAGGAATAAGAGTTTATCTTTATTGAATCAGATTTTCTTTGTATTTTTTCTTTTAAAACAATTTTTGTGTCATAATTTTATTAAAAACTAGAAGTATGAAGAAATTTGGGAAGATCAAAAATTAATTAGTTGTCGTAGTGAAAAGAAAAAAAAATAGTAGTCTCCTTTACAGATACCTTGGTGAACTACCTACACTCTGTTTTTACTTACTTTGAGGCAAAAAATAATCCCACAGTAGGACTGCTTGTTAGATGTTGGGGAGAGAATAACAAGTTAGCAGGAGTTTATCTTCTTGAGGCCTTTGTTTTTGACAATAGAAAAAGATTTTAAAAATTCTATATGAAGGGGCTTAGCTGTGCTCTGTTCATGCCATTATAAAATTACTCCATTTCAGGTTTGAACTGACTCAGCTGAGTTGGGAGAGAGAAACATGTCGTGGGAATCAGAACACAGCAAGACTGACTTTCCTTAAACAAATATATGTTTTCTTAGTTCAGAACAAATATAAGTTGTTATAGAGCCTAACAAATTAAAAATTCATCTTAAAATTGTTGATAATGAAATTTCAATATCGTGGTGCCTTTCAATTGAGAGCTCCCAAAGGTAAGATAGGGTATCAAGTGTCCGATATTTAAATATCAGCTTTACAGGAGAAAAATTGCTTTTCTTTAAATTGTCTGAATAATTGATAAATCAGTATAGAACCACAGATAATCAAGAATTGACTGAACTAGAGAACTAGAGACAACATCTTACCCCTACCTTTCTTAGGTACAGAGAGATGAACAGCTATCTGATTTTGAAAGATCTTGGAAAATGAGTCCTAAAACCAGTTTGTTGTTTGAATCAATTATTCAATAACACTCAAAGCCGGGAAATGTCTGAATCCGATGCCTTATGCTATGCCTTATGAGTCCAGTGCTTTATGCCTTACCCCTGGCTTCGATCCCATTCTTCCATGACCCCTGTCCTCTGGGTGGGAGTTCTTCATACACCTGAAGACAATGATTAACCCTCCCCCCAGCTTCGTCCAGCCCTTTAATCTTCTTGGTGGCAGTGTTTGGAATCTTCCCTGAATTTTCCATCTCAGGCGGTAATGGTAATGTAAGGCAGTGCATCTTGATAAGGTCTGACTAGAACTGATTAATATGGAGAAAGTGATTGCTTTTGTGCATCCTAATATTTGAATTGTTTTGTAAACATTACAGTATCCCGTTATTAAGTTACTGCTAGTTTATTACTCACGGTGTGATGCTGATCATTTGATCCCTGCTCGTACTTAATCACTTATTTTCTAGCTTGTATTTTTGCATTTTGAAACTCCTTGTTGGTTTCTCTCCTCTTTTTCACTGAGTCTGGTCACTGGGATTGTATCCTTTGGTGTTCTGGAAAGTGCTGTGATCTGAATGTTTGTATATCCCCAAAATTCACATGTTGGAATCCTTAATGCCCAACATGATGGCATTGGGAGGTGGGCCCTTTTGGAAGTGATAGGTCATGGTGGGGGGTCCTCAGGAATGGGATTAATACCCATCTCCTGTAAAAGAGACCCCTAACAGAACTTTCTAGCCACTTCTACTGAGTGAGGACACTGCAGGAAGTCTGCAACTCAGAAGAAAGCTCTCACGGGGTGATACTGACACTATGACCTTGAGCTTCCAGCCTCCAGGACCAAGAGAAGTAAAATTTTGTTGTTTCTAAGTGACCCCCGCTGTGGTATTTTGTTATACCAGTCCAAATGGACTAAGACAGAAGGCACTGGTGGGTTGGTAGAATTCTTTTTTGTTGTGTCATCTTTCTGTTATTCACCAACACAGTATGGGAACTGGAGAACGAAAAAGGCTGGAAGAGTCCTAGAAACCATCTTGGACCCAGGAGGGGTACGAAGGAAGCTGGAGCACAGAGGCAGCCTTACATCAGGCATCAGGCCTGTCCTCCAGGAGTCTGTAAGCCTGAGCAGCAGGGGAGCTTCTATTTGGGATGAAGAACTTGGGACTCAGAATGCTCCTGACAGACAAATTAAAGGCAGATCAACTAACTGGATGGTTCACTGGTTTACTTGCCTCTCCTGTTCTCCGAAACTTTCTATGTGGTCATGGCTGAGATTACAAAGTCAGTTATAGCTTAAGGTCCAGACACAGATCTGTGTAGAATAGATTGACTAAGAAAGTCTACTTGAGATATTAAAGCTAAATGATATTAATGATATTTCTTTAAATTATCTGGAGAAACTATATGTTCCCTCTTAACTAGAAATGCTCTATTAATCTGAGAAGTAGAATTTTAGGGAAATTTCCAAAAATATTTTGTGTGACGTTGAAGTCATAATTATGTAAGACCGAGGTGTTTTCATAACCTGATGCTAAGTGTGTCGCCTGACATTTGTGGAGATGATATTGTTGGGATAATGATAATCTAGGATTTAGGCTTTCAGGTAATGGATTTATCCTGATGTACTTCTGTTCTCTTATCTGGGATAGTGCATTTGTGACCAAAAAAACCCCTCAAGCATGGGGATGAATTTATATGTTTATAGAGTCTTTTTCATTTAAAATTCTATTGGGAGACTATCTGATTTACATCTCATTTAGGAGGATCTCTGGGTTTATCACCTGATTGAGCATGTTGAAAAAAAATACAAATACATACACACCACATTTATAAATATATACTTGTCCTATGTTTTGATAAGAAGAGATGGTCTGATGTATGGCACAGTAGCAAATGTTCAAAAGGTCATGCCATGCTTTTGTGTGTCATGGCCCAGAGCAAGATAACCTAGTTTTGATTTTTGTCATGGTTGTCCCTAGTCAAAACCATGTGATAAGGAATTTGTATTTAGCTCTTTCCATATTCCTTTCCTAACTCCCTTCCCTTCACTGGCTTGAACTTGTGGTTCTCAGTTTTAGTATTCTCAAGTTATTCACTGTTTGCTTAGAATCTTTACTAAATCTTTACCACTTGGCCTGCCCTCCTTCCTAGTACACCATGTGCCACTCTTTTCCTCTGCCCCATCCCAATGAATCTGCCCTATGGGTCTTATTTTTAGTATTGTTAGATGGGGAGAGCTAATAGAATTACAAAAAAAAAAAAAAAATGTGAGCCATCAAATTCTTTACCAACAATGATTATTATTGTGGAAGTTTAGATCCCTTTGCAGGATCGAAAGGGCAGATATTTGGGGGCTAGAAAGTGATTTGGAGTTATGTATGTCATGCTTGTAAATCCAAATACTTCCTTAACGCATCTGGCTAACTCAGAAGTACAGCTAGAATTAAAACAGGAAGGACAGTTAATTTCTGGGAGCCATAATTCTCCCTCCTTCAAATGATGCTTTTCAGAAACACTTTAAATGCACTATTCATTAACGTGGGGTGGTTTTTAAAACTGATGAAAAGACTTTAATGAAAGCAGAGTAATAGAGAATAAAGTAATCAGTGTGTAGAGGGCCGACGTTCTTGCTTCCTCACCAGCAAGGTGAGCTTCACTCCACCTGGCCTCACCTGCAGGCCGGCTCCTCCTGGTGTTAGAAACCGAAATTGATTTAGGACTATGTCCGTCCAACTGATTAGAGTTGGAGTTGTTTTGGGAAGCTCCTGTAGCTTCTAGAACATTCACTTCTAGCATTTGTCAGCTCTAGGGGAAAATTCATTGACTAGGAAATGTTAACTTTTAATACACGTGTAATGGTTGCATTTGATCTCTGTTGACAGAAGAGACATTTTTAGGCACCATGTTGCTAAGGAACTTAATTTTGAAAGGAAATCAGAGTCTTTGGATAATTCTGGATCTAGATACTCATTTAACACATTTTAATTGAGGACCTATTGAGTTAATGTCCTAACGATAGAGGTGAGCAAAAAAGTCATGGGTATTTAAGGAGCTCATACTCTAGTAGTACAAAATCCTTTCATAGAATTCAAATCACTATACATATTAGTTATTGCTTATAATTTACTAGATTTATTGAATAAATGTTTAAAAAGTATCTGCTATATTCTAAGCATGATGCTTGGTGCTGGAAATACTGGATGGAGAATATAAGATGCATGAAGTATAGTCTCTATCCTTGAGGGATTTATATTTGGGAATGAGTTATTTGAATAAATGGCCAAAATGTCAGGAATTACTTACTGCCAAAAATTAAACTCCATAAAATAGGCAGGTACAGATTTCTGCAGGTCCATTAAGAAGGACACTTATGCTAACTACATGTGAAGGCCTCGGCAGGCCTCTACTGAGAAGATAGTGTTTGACTTGGATTTGAAGGGTGAGAGGTACTCTGTAGAATGGAGGATAGTCTGCATAGACTATCTAGTCTGGCAGAAAATTTAGGGTGGGGAAATCCAAGGTAGAGGGTAATAGGTTCTAGTTACCAATTCTGATGTGTGTGTGTGTGTGTGGCATGGGTGGTGGTGGTGTTGAGGAGTTTCCCCACACCAACAAAAAGCTATTCTTGGACACAAGCTCAGTATCCTACAATTCAACTCACTTATGACCCTAAGTATCAAGAGATGGTGTCAGAGCACCCAGAACTGCCCCTCCCACCACTTCAGATGCAAATTGCAAGTTCCTGTTGCCCCTTTTGCCATTGACCTACCAAGAGGCTACAGATTGGAGATTCCCACCACCCCCTCCTTGGCTTTGATTAATTTGCTAGAGTGTCTCAGAGAGCTCAGGAAACCCATTTATTCAATGGATTACCTGTTTATTGCAAAAGGATCCAGCTCAGGAACAGACAGATCGAGGAGATGCAGGGGTAAGGTATGGGGAAAGAACATAGAGCTTCCTTCTGGTGACTCTCCCAGCACATCCCTTGGCCACTGCTGATTGATCTCAATCTCCAGTCCCTTTCTTCTCCCTGGGGGCCAGGGAAGTGCGACTGAAAGTTCCAATTCTCTTACCAAATTGTTGTTTTTCCTGGCAACCCCTAATTTTAGGTGAGGTCTAAAAGTTACCTTTTTAATCATAACAAAGGCACTTTTGTTGTTCTCATCACTTGGAAATTCTAAGGGTGTTAAGAGCTCTGTGCCAGGAACCATGACAGAGACCAAATATATTTCTTATTATAAATCACAGTATCAAAGGGGAGATTTGCAAGGTCTGAAATGCTATGAGTTTGTTCATATACAAGGTGGATAAGACTAACTTTGCACATGAGACTCACCGAACTGCATAACTTTCTTGCAGTTACCACAACGGATCTGTTCGCTTGCTTCATGTTTGAACTGGTTTTGCTCATAACACCTTGACCTTCATAAGTAGCTTGTTTCTTTAATTTATTGGAATATCAGCAATATCTTTACATATGTATAAGATCTCTCTTTAAAAATGTGTTGATGGATCAAATGTAGTACAACAATTATATGTATTAAATAATGTATAATAAAATAAACAAAATAGAAGATATTTATATTAAAATAACATGAAACTATCTCTTTAGAAGATAGATGTTATCACTGGCTCAAATTTTCAAAACACCCAAGATATGTAAGTACTCATACACCCCTCTGTAATAATTTTAATCTCTATATTATTGTTTTTAAAATACAGTTCCTGAAATTTTCCGCTAAATTCCTTTTCTATGCTGTTATTCCTTGGAGGTCTGGAAATGGAAATCCAAGGGCGCATTTAGCTCAGAGAATTGGACAGAAATCCTGTGCATTGGCACATTGACACCCCACCTTGCAAATTATGTCGAAGTGGCAAATGTGAATTTAAGTTATAACAGAGAAATGTCTGCAGAGATTTGCAATCTACTTTGATGGCCCTGAATGTCACATTTCCTTCCCTTTAGAAAAAAAAAATAATCCCATCATTCAACACCTGTAAAATTCAAGTCATTAACATTCTGTGATCTTATGACTTGTACCTGGCTCAGTTGGAGTTTTCTATTTCTTTTCTTGCGCTACAGTCTCTACCCTTCGTTTCTTCAAACTTACAATCTACGAAACTCTGTCATTGACATTCTCTCTTCATAGCCCTCTTCCTCTTCACGATGATCCCATCATTCCAGGACACCTTTACTTACAGTTTGCCCCATAAAATACCCTAATTTCTCTTCATCCATATTTTTCCATTCATTTCCCCTTCTTTCTCACGATTTTATAGACCCTGAACTCCTCTGCTTTCTCATCATTCACTAATTAGCATGTCTCCATGGTAACAGACAGTTGCAGAGCAGGGAATCATTCTCTGTACCAGCTACTGCTGAGTAACCTCTGGGCCTAGCAAGGAGGGGCCTTGACCTGATTAAGATAGGAAGACTTTTCACTTCTTGGCAGGAGAGGATCCATACATTTCAGAGAAGGCCCTGTTTCCTAGGGGGAAAGAAGAAGTCAATTTGGTTGAAAAGGAGTGTATACTTGGACTGAGGCATGCAAAATCAAAGTATGAAATAAACTAAGAAAATATTAAAGGAGATGTAGGAAAAATATCTAATGCTGATGCTCTGCTCCTGCTTTATAAGAATTAGTGGTGCTTTGAGCTGAAAGATACTGTAAAGTAAATGGTGGCAAATATTTGGTATGGTTTACCTTCTAATTTTACATGTACAATTCAATCACTGTGCACCACGAGGTTGAATCAAAACAGAGAAAAACCCTACTTCCAGTTTTGTGATGAGTATTTATCATTATTTTAAAATTTTATGTTCACTCTTTTAAGCTATATATCAACCCATAATCATATACTTACTAAGCAACCAGAAAAGCATTAATTATTTTTTTTAAGATTTTATTTATTTATTTGAGAGAGATAGAGAGAGTACTAGCACAAGAGGGAGCTGCGGCAGAAGAAGAGGGAGAAACAGGCTCCCCACAGCTTGATCCCAGAACCCCAGGATCACGACCTGAGCAGAAGGCAGACACTTACCTGACTGAGCCACCCAGGCGCCCCAAGAATGGCATTATTATTATAGGAGTTTACTGTTACATTTTCTTGATAACTTGTATGGAATTATGTAGTGCATACTTTTCCTATGTATTTTGGTAAGGTTGAGAGGCTAGGAAAGATATTATTAGTTATGATTTATTGAGTACCTATTATGTTTTTGACACTGTTCTCTGTGATTTGCGTATATTGTCTCTAAAGCTCATGACAGTTTTTCAAGGTCAGATTCTATTATTTCAAGTTTGTGTATGAAGAAATTGAGACTCACTGAGGTTAATTTTGTCTCCAAGTTCAAAAATCTAGTGAGAGTCTGGTGTGGGACTCCTGGATGCCTGAAACCAAGTCTATGTGCAGATATGCATTACCTCCACGTTCCTCCACAAAGGTGTCTAATTAGAATGGTATATGGACACGGAATGTAGACTTCTGTTTTCACAGGAAAACTTTGATCAGTAAGAAGGAGAGGCTGAAGTTTGAGGACTCCGGTGTTGGGAGCCACAGCAGCTGAAAGGTTGAAGATCGGAAGCAGCAGATGATTTTACTGGATGTCACGGAATGAAAGGTCTTAACAACATGTGGAAACTAGAAGAGCAGGAATTTATTGCTTGAAAGCTTGTTGGTCATGATGTAAACCTGTGTAAACGGGCTGGAGATGTTTTGTCCCTTGACCTATAAATCTTGGCATGACATTGCTATCCTAGGAACTCTGCTCTTTTTTTTTTTTTTAAAGATTTTTTAATTTATTTACTTGACAGAGACAGAGAGATCACAAGCAGTTAGAGAGGCAGGCAGAGAGAGAGGAGGAAGCAGGCTCCCTGCCGAGCAGAGAGCCCGATACGGGGCTCGATCCCAGGACCCCGAGACCATGACCTGAGCCGAAGACAGAGGCTTAACCCACTGAGCCACCCAGGTGCCCCAGGAACTCTGCTCTTAATGGCCAGTGGGGACGGCAGCTTGTGTTTGCAGGAAGAGTCCTAACTAACCTTTTATTCTCTACTCTCTTCCATGTCTAGGATGCAAACATTCCTTTTCCAAATTTGAATGAGATGCTACCAGTTTGTCTTACTGTATTTTGTCAGGTGAAGGCCAACTTACATCTCAAATTTGATTAAAATCGGAAAGACTATGCCCTTCGTTCAGTCTATGAACAAAATGTCTGACATGTAAGGGGAAAAATACATTAATTGATTGTTTTCTTTATGCCAGTTACTATGCGAAGAGCTCTCATACGCAGTTGGTGGTGGCTGAGGGTACATCTCTTTGATCTGCTTTCCCAGGGAGTATAACCATGTGGCCCTGGCTGCTGTACTCTAAAATCTGTCACTAGTTTTGTATAGAGGCTGAAAGGATCTGGGCACCAATTCTGACATCCCCACACCACCAACCAATTCCCAGACACCAGGTGGAATTCAACTCAATTCTAGCGCTACCTACCCGGAGATAGCATTGGATCCCACAAGTTAGGGACTCGATCCTTCAAGAGTGTTCCACCACCTCCCACCCCAGGTTTTTACCTGTACTTCTGACCAACTGACTATAAATTCAAGGTGCCAATGACTGCCTCCTTGCACTTGATTAATTTGTTAGAATGGCTCACAGAATTCAGAGAAACACTTTCCTTGGTCATTGGTTTATCATACAAGGCTAGAACTCAGGAGCAGACAGGAGAGATGGGAGGGCAAATTGAAGGACACCGAGCTCCCACGCCCTCTCCAGCTGGGCCACTCTCCCTGAATCTTCACTATTCTATCAACTCAGAAGCACTGAACCCGGTCCTTTTGGGTTTTTAATGGAAACTTCCTTTCAAAGGCATAATTGATGAGACTGTGGCCACTGGTAATTGATGTCCATCTCCAGCCCCCTTCTCTTTCCTGGAGGTGTGGGACTGAGAGTTCCAACCTTCTAACACAAGGTTGGTTGGGAACCTGCTGCCAATCTTAGGTGACATTCCAAAGGTCACATTAACATAACGAAAGTCACCTTTATGGTTTGCGTCACTTAGGAAATTCCAAGCGTTTTAGGAGTGCCAGAAATGGGACAAAGACCAAGTATGTATTTCTTTTCATACATCACAATATTACAAGGTCACTCTTCCCATGGGCTGCTCCTAGCCAACAACTAAGCTGCCAAGGCAGCTCTGTTTCTGGGAGGTGGAGTGTTCTGCCCATCGGCTTTGCTGAACTCGCTTCGAGGTACCATCAAAACTCTTCTACTCACCTTTTTTTCTTCCCCTCTCTCCTTTACAGGGGCCGAACTGCATTTGGGTCTGACTTTTCTCCGAGCCTCCACTTGTTCTTGCCTCACTTTACTCAGAGATGTTTCCCCTAACGAGTTCCTTGATTCTGCTTCTTGGAGGATCTGCATCAACACATTGTCTAACTCAATCTTCCCAATCTAATGAGCTATTGAGAACGATAAGAAATTGACTCTCAGGGATTTTGAAGTCTGCTTTCTGGTTCCCCTGCTAGTGAGTGGTAGGCTTCAAACCCATCTCAGAGTGGGGGTTGGTTTTCGCAGTCTCTTGACTCTTCTGGTACCACACTGTCTAGGACCCCTGGCTGTACGCGTCACTACTTTCTATGCTACTTTGCCTTTTGACAAGTTCTATAGTGAAAAAGGGAATAGATAAAAATTAGCCTAAAGCTCTCTGCCAAAAGAAAAAAAGAAAAAGATCTGGAAGGCAAGTTGTTAATAGAAAACATTCACCCTTTTCCAAGCATAACTTACAATTTAAGCTTCTCCGTATGTGTCACTGACAGGGAGCTGTCTGGCTACATGAATATGTTGTTTTTCTCTTTTTTTTCCCCTCCTTACACCCCTTTTTAGGTAAATCAGAGATGCAAGTGCTGTATCTGTTTTTCAGAGATAACATGTGAATTTGTGACATTCCCTGTGGAGTCTGAGGTCTAGGAACCTATGAAGAGATCACAACGAAACACAAGCATTCTGTTTCCAAGTGCTAGAATGATTATTGTCTGGAAGTCTTAGCATTATTCAAAAGGCAGCTCTTCTCATTTGGATCAGGCAGCGGTGTGTTTTCTGAAGGCGAGAAGGCCTTTCAATAAAAGCTGGTACAGAGTGGGGCTGCCGGCTGCTTGGGGTGCAATGGAGGCCAGCAGTAAAAGCCACGGTAGCTTCGGGGAAGCTCCAGCAAGTCTAACCGGTTCCTAATGAACGGAGGGCCCCATAGGGAGGTGTAGAAGACAAAGGGAGACTTTCATTTTTTTTTATTATACTCCCCCCGCCTGCCCACTGCTTTTTCATTCCAGGGAAAGAAAGTATAATTTATTGCATTTCATTCAGCCCCGTGAAGGTTCGAGAGGACAGAGAGCCTGAGGACCCTCACCTGAATGGCTTCTTGTAAGATGCTGTGTGCAGGTCTTTGGTGCTAGGAGAACACTGACTCAGTTCCCTCTTTGCTTGGCACGGACCGCTTTCAGTGTGACTTAGGAAAGGCATTCTTGGCAGAATGGTGCCGCTGGTGTTGTGGGTGTTACAGACTGACATATAGACACCGGCTGCCCATCCACTCTCTCTGTTCCTCGGCTCAGGGCCCCAAACAAGGGCAGGCCTCCTGATCATTGTCTGATTCATTTTCCCAGATGAGTCTACCACAGAATCTTAGCTCATTTGGGCGGAGGCCCCCCGCTGTTGGTCTTCTGCCTCAACATTCCTTTTAACTGCATAGTGTCCTACTGGCCTCTCCAGCTCTTCTCTCACGGTTTCTTCACATCCAAACAAAAGTGCCTCCCCTTCTAGAAACTGCCATGCTCCCTGTGCCACATGCGTTTGCCCATGCTGTTTCTTCTTCCAGGAGTGTCGTATGCCCCTTGCTAACTCCTACGCTCTCTGCCTATCTGGTACATGTCTAATTCCATTAAGACGGAGTTCAAATGAAACCTCAGTGAAGCCTTCCATGACCTCTCGAGACTCGATTAATCACTTCATTCTCTGCGAATGTCAGTAATTTTGTTTAGCTGTAATGAATGTTGCTTCTCTGTGAAGATGCAGATTCAATTTCAATACATTTTCTCCCAGTGACTACTAAGTGCCTGGCCCTGAAATGATCACTTTGATATATAGCATTTTTTTGAACTATTTGATGAAAAGACCAGAGATTATGAATTGTATGGATTGAGATGGGCTAGTGTGTCACTCTGAAATTACTCTTGACTCTTCAGAAGAAGGAATGAGTATACATATTAGGGGCATTTTCAGTCACATTTAATTTGATTAAACAAAACAACAAAATCTGTTGCTTGAAGTCTATGATTTCCCCAAAACTTTTGGGAAAGTGTTCTAGAAATTAGTGAACTCTCCTTCCAGCGATCTCTGTCACACTATGGTACATATTAATTATCTCTGAAGGTCTCTTTGGAAGTTACGTTATGTTAATCGCACTTGTTGTGAGCTCTGGGGGCCTCCAGACTCCTTGAGTCAGCAAGGCATAGGCCCTGCCTGGTCCCACTCTGCATGGCCACCCGAGCCAAGGGCAAACCCATCTCATCCACTCCTTCCTGCAATGTTGTAGGTGACAGCCAGCATATCTACACAATGCAAGAAGCACCACTATTTAATGTATAGGATTTTGACATACTAGCTACATTCTGCTCCATGCCATGAGGGGTAGGCAATCAGCTCCATGAAATGATCAACAGTCTGAAAAATAGCTTTTATTTTTTCACTACTCTGACTGTCAAAAAATACCTTCTGAAGCTGACAACTCTGCTTTTAGTTGAAAACAGACACCACAGACTGGCAAACTGTAGCCTATGAGCCAAATCCATTCTGTTGCTGGTTTTCATACATAAAGTTTTATTGGAACGCAGCCAAGCTATTTGTTTCCATATTGCCCGTGACTACTTTCTCATTATAACGACAGAGTTCTCTAACACTGCTGGGAAGTTGTATAACGCACAGAGACTAAAATATTTACTACTTGGTCCTTTTTGGAAAAAGTTGGCCAACTTCTGATGCAGTAATCCAAGGTTCTGCCAGAAACCATACATGCAAATTCTTCTTACCAAAAAGCCCGATTTTGAGAGTGTTTTTCCTCTCAGATCTCATTCCTGAGCCATTGGTGAGTTTATAAGCTTCCAGACACCTAAATCTTAGCATGGACTTTGCTGCTCTTTTACTTTTGGTTACCAGCACTTCCTGAACCAAGATGGTAGTCCTTTTCGGTAGGACGTACCTACCTTCACTTTCTTCAGCTTTGCCTCTCTCTTTTTTTTTTTTTTTTAATATTTTATTTATTTATTTGACAGACAGAGATCACAAGTAGGCAGAGAGGCAGGCAGAGAGAGAGAGAGAGGAGGAAGCAGGCTTCCTGTTGAGCAGAGCCCGATGAGGGGCTCGATCCTAAGACCCTGGGATCATGACCTGAGCCGAAGGCAGAGGCTTTAACCCACTGAGCCACCCAGGTGCCCCAGCTTTACCTCTCTTAAATCCCCTTTGCTCTGATTACCTATTAATTTTTGTCCTTCCATGTATATAATTTTTGGCAAAAGGTTAGGTGTAAATCAATACACAAGTAATATATACTCTTTGTGCATCCATAGTCTGTTGCGTGGAATTAGCTACTTGTGTGTCTGCTTCTACTTCCTGGATCAGACCTTCTGGGGATATTGACCATATCACGAGGTATTTTGCACATGGGACATACCCAATAACTGTGTAGAGGTTTTTGTTGCCCGTTTTTGTTGTCCTTGGTGTATTTAGTAGCAAGCTAGTTTTAGCAAGCGTTTCTGAGATCAGCATATTCAGAACCTAAATTAATTGGCCCTTTTGGTAGAAATAACTGTCTGTGCAAGGGGCTAATGTTGATTCCTTGGTTGAAAACTTTACTTAGTTTTCATGCTTTTTTGAATAAAAATAGTGACAGTAATTATATTGCTTACTAAATGTCTAGTATTTTCTAATGCATCAGCGTACATTGTTGAACTTACTTCTCATAGCAGTGTGCTATGATAGGCCTCGATATTCTAATTTAATAAGATTGTGAAATAAGACTCAGAGACAATATAGCTTGCTTAGGGGAAATGTTATGGGGGTTTTGGCCTGCAGGGGTCTGGCAGGTGATGTCCCTGTAGGAAGCAGGTGGGTGTAGTGCAGTGTGGAGTGGTGGGGACCAGTGAGCACGCGCATTGTCTGAAGGGGCGGCTGCTCCTCCGCCCCCGCTAGCTGCTGCCATGCTCCAATATCAGCTCACGGTTGCATGACTTTCCAATGTTTTAGAAACCAGAAACCCAGACTTCGAGGGAGATGTTTTCATTTTAAAAACACTGTTCAGTCGTAACGAAATGTACTGTGTGCCAGACCTGGCACCTGCACAGTGGGTCTTCAAATGCTTAGTTAAGACCACACGGGTGAGGGAGAACTGCTTGCTTCTGAATCCTGCTTCTAGCACATTCTGTGCTACTTTAGGCAACAGAAACTCTCTAAGACTCAGTTTCCGTCACATGAGACAAATGGTAGTATTGGCTTCTACCTAACAAGTCCAGACACTTAAATACCAGTATCAGACATACCATGATAATCAGAATGTTGAATTCGATTATATTTTGACTTCTTGATGAGTTTTGCTGAAGTGTTTAGCCCATGTCTGCCATGTATAACATAATCACTAAGTGACTATATACTCATTATGATTATGGATTAAGGACACAAAGCTAGTAATTTCATATCTAAGATTTGTAATCAGTCTGCATTGTGGCAAAGCCACATTCTTTTATTTCAGTGCAATCATGCTTCTCATAATTCAGTATTTTGTTTTGCTTCTCACTCTACTTTTCCAGTTGTTAATCACAATGGAAACAGTTTCTATATTTCACTAGCAGACCTGGAGATGCTACCTTGTCAATGAGCAAGGACAGATGTAGGCATCAGAGGTAACCACAATACTGAACAGGAGGAAGGATTTCACCGGGGAAAAAGCGGTAGCCAAACATTGCATTCAGCAGGTAACTACCTCTTTACCTGCATCTTTCCATCAAACTGGTGTTTTTCCTAAGAGATGTGGTTAGTATAATAATGGAATATTTTTCTTCATAAAACTTTTTTTTTAATAGGAAACTTTACATACACTATGTGCAGGGTTTTCTTTCTTTCTTTCTTTCCCTCCCTTCCTTCCTTCCTTCCTTTCTCCCTTTCTTTCTTTCTTTCTTTCTTTCTTTCTTTCTTTCTTTCTTTCTTGTCCTGAAAGATTTGGGTAAAACCCTTGTATCTTGGCATACAGTGGCAGCACACAATGGAGGACTAGATTTGGAAATGGAGGCTCTGGGTTCTACTCTCAGTTCTGCATGCAAATAACTGTGTGATTTTAGGCAAACCACTGCTCGTAGGATGATTGGAGATTATAAACCCAAACTACCAAGAGTGAGAATATTTGTGGACGTTCTTTGTTTCTAGATAAAAGTACAGTATGAGCACTATGGTTATTTTTATATGTTATGAGAGTGGTATACAGTACACATGAAATTATAACCACTTCTCTACGACATCAATGATTTCAATAACAGACACACTTTGAATTGTATTCATTTTGGTTTTGGCCTCTCACAAATAGATAACGTGAGTGTTTATGTCCTTTTTGTTTATTTACTTTACTCTGAAACAGAGCAATTTTGCAGGCAATAATAAGAATAAAAATGAAGGGTCTGAGGAAAGAACAAGAAGTTTGGAATAAGTAACATAAAGAATGTACATGGAGATGACTGGTGTACATGAACGAAATATCAACTAGACTGAAACCCCTGATCGTGTGTAACTTACATGGCTTAATGAGCTGAATTCTTTTGTTTCACTATTACTACCATTTTTTTTTTTCCAGTGGTATCCAGTACTCTGGACACAGGAGCAGAGAGACAAATAATGTGTTTGTTCATACAAGACAGATAATTTTTCAGAGGAATTGAGGGAAAGGAAAACAAAAGGAAACATATTGAGGGTTTAAGAGAGAGAATTATTTACTTGATAGACAATGTGTTTCAGAAATAATGGGAAGGGAAATGGGGTATGAAGGTCCAAAGGAGACTGATTTTATGGAGAATATGTATATCCTTTAATAGCTATTTTTTCCCTGAGATCTGTGAGTGTTAAACTCTTAGTCTCTCATGTCTGAAGATGTCTTTAGTGTACTGGTTATGAAGATTAGCTGTGTTTGGTTTATTAATACTTCAGGTTTATTAATTTCCTCCTAAAATTTAAGAAAGCCACTACATTCTGGCATGTATTCTTCTTTTATTTTATTTTATTTTATTTATTTATTTGACAGAGAGAAATCACAAGTAGACGGAGAGGCAGGCAGAGAGAGAGGGAAGCAGGCTCCCTGCTGAGCAGAGAGCCCGATGGGGGACTCGATCCCAGGACCCTGAGATCCTGACCCAAGCCGAAGGCAGCGACTTAACCCACTGAACCACCCAGGCGCCCCATGGCATGTATTCTTCTTGAGGGGAAATCTACTAATTGTTATTCTTTTGTCGATAGGTTTTTTTCCTGTGGTTGCTTTTATGATTTTACCCTTATCCTTGATATTCTGCAGCTTTTCTATCATATGGCTAAGCATGGGGTTATTTTTATTTATCTCAGGACTCAGGTATTTAATTTTTGAAAACTCTTAACTATATTCTTTTAAATATTGTTTTTCTAACATATTTTCCTGAAATGCCTATTAGATATATGTTTAAGACCCTCATTTTATCCTTTATAACTTTTTAAAGTTTTTTTTTTGTCTGTGATATATTAAAAGCAATTTCCACAATATTATCTTTCAGTGAATTATGTTTTGTCTAGATATTACCTCATCTTTTGGGCTTTAAAAAAATTTCCATGAGAATTCTTTTTTTTAGATTTTATTCATTTATTTGACAGAGAGAATAAGCAGGGGGAATAGCAGGCAGCAGGAGAGGGAGAAGCAGGCTCCCTACTGAGCAAGGACCCCCCCCCCCCAGACTCAGGGCTCTATCCTAGGACCTTGGGATCATGACCTGAGTGGAAGGCAAATGCTTAACTGACTGAGCCATCCAGATAGCCCTCTATGAGAATTGTTTTTTTAATTCTAAGATTTCTAACATTTCTACTCCAATTTTTGTTTGTTTTTGACTGATTTTATTGTGTATATATATTTTTTCATATCTAAACTGCTTTAAAGGCTTATAATGCACATTTGTGTAACTCAATTATCTCAAGTCAAATACCTCTAAATAACTCCTATGCAGGTCAAAAGATAAAACATTGCCACCAACCCAGAATCTCCCTTCAGGCCACTTCTTAATCCCTGTCCTCTCTCTTCTCTACAAAGATAACCAGTATCTTGAATTCTGACACCATCATGTAGAGTTACCTGTTTTTGAAGTTTATGTAGTTGAAATAATAGAATATATATTTTTTGGATCTTATTTCTTTCGCTCAATATCTTTTTTGTATGATTATTCTCTCTTGTTGCTGAGAGATAGAATTCATTCATTTTCATTATTTTTAGTATTTAATTGTATTGATATACTGCAATTTAATTATGCATTCTAATGTTAACAGAAGTTTCATTTTTTTTCAGCCAGGATTTATAATGAATAACGTTATTATAATCATTCTTGTATACATCTCTTGGTGCACATGGTGTACATTCTTATTAGATAGATATATAGAAATGGAATTGCTAGCTTAAATTACATGCATATCTTCAGCTTTAGTAGATAATACCAAGTTGTTTACCAAAGTAATTTTATGAATTTATAATCCTACTAACAGTATATGAGAATTTTTATTGCTCCATATCCTTGCTAACACTCGGTATTGGTTGTTTTTAGTTTTAACCATTTTGGTAACTGTACTATGGTATCGCATTGTGAGGTTGGCACCTTTATATAAATTTAATATAATTTAAATTTAATATAATTCTTTGGATATCCTTTTTTAAGAATACCTGTTTCAGTGTCCTACCTCTTTTTCATTGGATTGTCTGTATGTTTCCCTAATTGATTTTTATGAGTTTTTATATATTTTGGATATCAACTCTTTTTTGTTTAAATTGTTGAAAATACTTTCTTCTATGCCATGGCTTATGTTTTTATACCATTTTTTAAAAGATGTTATTTATTTATTTATTTGAGAGAGAGAGAGAGAAAGTGCATGAGTTGGGGGGATGAGGAACAGAGGGAAAGGGACCAGCAGACTCCACACTGATTGCAGAGCCTGATGTAGGGCTTAATCTCATGACTCTGAAATTATGATCTGAGCTGGAGCCAAGAGTTGGACGCTTAACAGACTGAGCCACCAAGGCACCACTTATCTTTTAGCACTCTTGACAGTGCTTTTTCTCTCTTCAATCATCAGAACTTCTTAATTTTAATATAGTAATACTTATCATCCTTTATTAACTTAAGAAACCTTATCCATCTCTAACATCACAAAAGTATTCTACACATTATTATTACTATTATTATCAGCCATTCATATAAATAACCTCAGACTATTTGGAATAGATTTTGTCTATAGTATCTGTGGATATTCAGTTATGCCAGAAACATTTATTAAAAAGACTCTTTTTTCCCCATTGCTCTGCAATAGCACATTTATTATAAATCAGTGTTTATATATACAGCAATCTGTTTCTTAGCTCTTCACTTTTTTCAGTTGGCCTATCTGTCCACCATTTGTAACACCAATATACCATCTTACTTTTATAGTTTTATGATAATCATTGATATCCAATAGAGCAAATCTTTTAACTTTTTCCTCTTCATCTTGGCTCTTCTTGGACTTCTGCGTTTCCAAATAGAAATTTAATAATAATTTAAGAATCAGTTTGTCAAGTTCTACACATACACAAAGCTATTGGGAGATTGAAATTATGATCAGTCTATAGATCATTTTAGGGAAAATTGACATCTTTATGTTATTGACTCTTTAGTTGATCAAGAATTATCCTATAGGTGTTTAGATTCTTAAAATTTTTCCCAATATTATTTTGTAATTTTCTGCTTAGACATTTTTAATTCTTATATTTATTTCTAAGTACTTGATATATTTTGCTATTAATATAAATGATATTTTAAAAATTTTCAATTTTTGTGGCTCTTGTATATACAGATTCAGTTGATTATTATTTATTAACCTTTACCTAGGAACTTTACTTCTTTTTTCTTTTTTCAAGGTTTTGTCATGGAAATTTTCAAACATGCAAAAATAGAATTGTCTAATAAACCTCCATGTGTCCTTACTCAGCTTTAACAATTGTGATCAGTTTTTTCATCTCCTAACCTCATATTTAATTCTAATAATTTTCTACAGAGCTTTTGAATTTTCTATATACACAGTCATACTATTGGTGAATAAAGATCATTTTATTTCTTCTTTCTCTAGAGTATTTATTTATTTCCTTTCCTGGCTCCTTAAGATACTGAGAAAAATGTTGGTAAGTGGTGAGA
The DNA here is from genome assembly GCF_964662115.1 of Mustela nivalis. Classification (NCBI taxonomy): domain Eukaryota; kingdom Metazoa; phylum Chordata; class Mammalia; order Carnivora; family Mustelidae; genus Mustela; species Mustela nivalis. Next base: position 60,439,837 of record NC_139034.1, on the reverse strand, counting down.
GCTTTCTTACCATGTTTGTGAACCTGACCATGCTTTTCTCTTTTTATCAAATGGCATTTAGAAAAGAGATTCTTCTGTATTTGAGTGTCATAGGGATCAATGCTTTAACTAAGTTAAGACACGTTTATTCTTAAATATTTGCATAACTTGATAAGAGCTAGTCATAACTCTTACAAATTCACAACTGGTTTAAAAAAAACACTAAAAACATGTCAGCATGTAGATCCCATGTTTACATGTAGTTGCACATTTAAATTTAATTCTTGTTTTCCCAGCACCATTTATTGAAGAGACTATCTTTTTTCCACTGTATATTTTTTCCGGTTTTGTCGAAGATTATTTGCCCATAGAGTTGAGGGTTGAAATGGATAAAAGACCTCAACGTGAGACAGGAATCCATCAGAATCCTAGAGGAGAACATAGGCAGTAACCTCTTTGATATCAGCCACAGCAACTTCTTTCAAGATATGTCTCCAAAGGCAAAGGAAAGAAAAGCGAAAATGAACTTTTGGGACTTCATCAAGATCAAAAGCTTCTGCACAGCAAAGGAAATAGTCAATGAAACAAAGAGGCAACCCATGGAATGGGAGAAGATATTTGCAAATAACAGTACAGACAAAGGGTTGATATCCAGGATCTATAAAGAACTCCTCAAACTCAACACACACAAAACAGACAATCATATCAAAAAATGGGCAGAAAATATGAACAGACACTTCTCCAATGAAGACATACAAATGGCTATCAGACACATGAAAAAATGTTCATCATCAGGGAGATTCAAATTAAAACCAAATTGAGATACCACCTTCCACCAGTTAGAATGGCCAAAATTAGCAAGACAGGAAACAACATGTGTTGGAGAGGATGTGGACAAAGGGGAACCCTCTTGCACTGTTGGTGGGAGTGCAGGTTGGTGCAGCCACTTTGGAGAACAGTTGGAGATTCCTCAAGAAATTAAAAATAGAGCTTCCCTATCACCCTGCAATTGCACTCCTGGGTATTTACCCCAAAGGTATAGATGTAGTGAAAAGAAGGGCCATCTGTACCCCAATGTTTATAGCAGCAATGGCCATGGTCGCCAACTGTGGAAAGAACCAAGATGCCCTTCAACAGACGAATGGATAAGGAAGATGTGGTCCATATACACTATGGAGTATTATGCCTCCATCAGAAAGGATGAATACTCAACTTTTGTAGCAACATGGACGGGACTGGAAGAGATTATGCTGAGTGAAATAAGTCAAGCAGAGAAAGTCAATTATCATATGGTTTCACTTATTTGTGGAGCATAACAAATAACATGGAGGACAAGGGGAGATGGAGAGAAAAGGGAGTTGAGGGAAATTGGAAGGGGAGGTGAACCATTAGAGACTATGGACTCTGAAAAAGAACCTGAGGGTTTTGAAGGGGCGGAGGGTTGGAGGTTGGGGGAACCAGGTGGTGGGTATTAGGGAGGGCACGGATTGCATGGATCACTGGAAGTGGTGCAAAAACAATGAATACTGTTAAGCTGAAAAGAAATAAAAAATTAAAAGAAATTTAAAAAAAATTTAATTCTTGGCATTTACTTTATAGTTACTGGAGTAATTTAAAAAGTCTTTGGCTCTCTGCTTTTGGCTCAGGTCATGATCTCAGGGTCCTGGGATCAAGCCTCACATTGGGCTCTCTGCTCAGTGGGAAGCCTGCTTCCTCCTCTCTCTCTGCCTGCCTCTCTGCCTACTTGTGATCTCTGTCTGTCAAATAAATAAATAAAAATCTTAAAAAAAAAGATAAGCTATAACCATCTACAATTTGACACATTTATTTGCTGTATAGTTTGTGAAAATGCCTTTAATTGTTTTATGTAGAAAAAAAATTTCAACTCTGACAGGTGTCTCCTCTTCAGCACACTTCTTAGTTCTCATCTGCAACAGGCAATAGCGGATACAAAAGAATTTTTAACTATGAGAACTGAATATTAAAAGAATGAACAGTTTATTAGATGGTATTTTATTTAACAACCTAGGAAATTCCCAGTCACTTGAAGTTCCAGGGTAATTTCAAGTGCAGTTGGGAATTTGACATTCTCAGTGGAGCTATTATGTCTGGCAAACCTTGTAGGTGAAATAAGTACATTTAATAGCGCATGTGAAGGGATAGTTCTAACATCAGCTTTGATTGCTCCATTTTCCACAACTGAACTGGGTTGCTCAACATGGCTGTTATTGTTCTTGATGTTGGGGTAGAGGTTTTTTGTTTTTTGTTTTTGTTTTTGTTTTTTTTATAATAAATTTATGACTGTCAGGAGACATCACCTCGACATACATGGCGTCGTAGCCTTCATAGCTCCATAGAATTTTTTCTGTTATGTTCTTGTGAAATTCTGTTTCATTGCCTTAGCGGCTTCAATAGTGTTTTGTCAGCCACTGCAGTTGGGTCCCTGTGTTCTGCCTCAGCCCCCACTACAAGGCCATCCCCTCTCTTTTACCCTAAATTTTATATTCTTTTAGAAAAAATATGTGTTTTACATATGTTATTGCTCTGTATTTGGAGTGGAATTGATGCATCAAAGTGTGAATATTGTTTCATTTTGACCAGAAGTCAGAGCTGGAGGCCCTCTAGCAGCGAGCTGGAGAACAAACTGGAGGCGAGTGAGAATGGAGACAGAGCCACCATATGAATCTTGGGAATGGGGCCAGTGCCTTGGAAACGGAAAAGGAAGAACAGCGTTTGAAATCAGCAGGCTAAACTAGAAACCTCTGAGTCTGCTTCCTGACTCATAATTCTGGGGACTCTGGGTGTGTGAGGAAAAGCTGCACTGAGAATCAGGAGGACAGACATCAATTAAACCAAAGAGGCAGATGGATCTTAAAGATTTAGGGACATTTTTCCCCTATGGAGTAGAAATTCTTGAGGTGCTTGGATCAGGACCTAGGTATAGTGTGGCAAGATGGGGACAGGATGGGAGGAGACAGAGGGTCAGACCAAGATATGCACTGGACTGGCTGCTGTCATGGGGAGAAACTAGCTTTGTGTACCTAGAAGATTTGCAGCAATTTGTTGGGAAATGGTAATAAACATTTAGAAGAAAGGAGATATATGATGGGTTGGGGAGAGAGAGAGACAGATCGGTGAAAAATAAGTGAATATTTCTGGGGTGTCTGAGTGGCTCAGTGGGTTAAACCTCTGCCTTCAGCAACAGGTCATGATCTCAGGGTCCTGGGATCAAGTCCCACATCAGGCTCTCTGCTCAGTGGGGAACCTGCTTCCTCCCCTCTCTCTGCTGGCCTCTCTGCCTACTTGTGATCTCTGTCAAATAAATAAATAATTTAAAAAGTGAATATTTCTGTTAGTCCAATTATTCTCCAAACTTCAAGGAGTTACAGATGCCTGACTTGGCTCTGTGGAAATAATTCAAATTACCAAGTATTGCTCACTTATAATATCTAGGAGTCTAGAAAATGCAGGAATACAATGACAGTGTTATAAGAAGACATTCATGTCTTCTTTTCAAAATAAATATCCCATAGACTTGTTGTTCCATTAGGTTTGATTTTGTGTTTAGTATATTATGTAACTATCTGGATATTTATATCTCATTATAACTTAAGTAAGCCAGAATTGAGAGACCAAGGAAGCATGATCTTATAGTATCTGTTAAAGGAAAGTTTCCTATCTATTCATTGTTTTACTTTTTTCATTCATTCATTTGTTCATTCATTCATTCATTCATTCGACAAATTTCTATTACAGGCTTTGGCTTTTTAAGTGCCAGGGAGTAGTTTGAGCCCTTAGAAGTACATCAATGAACATTATCATAAAATTTAATTTGTAGGAAACTAGGTTAAGAAAAGAAGGAAACAGAAAACGTCTGTGTACTTCCTATCTAGTCTTCCAGTAGTGGCGGGAGAATAAGAACGAGGACCAAGTCTTTTAATCCCTAGCTTAATGGCCCACCCTTCAGTGAATTCAGTTTTGAAACAAAATATGTTGAACAAATGTGTTAGTTTACAAAGGACTGCTAGGAATTGGGAATACAATAATAAATTGGGATTCCTGGTCTTAAAGAACAGATTCCTTGAAGCCAGACAGACAAACAATTACGAACAAATGACATGATCATTGTTCTGATAGAGTTAACACAGGGAGATCTGGAGCACATAGTAGTTTCAGTTCCCTGCACTGGAAAGGATAGAAAGGCTTCTAATGAGGAGCTCCCAGGGGCTCTAGAAGAGGAGAACTAGCTGGCATTGTTAATTAAGGGACTGGTATTCAGGCTGGGGAGGAGAAAGTGCAAACATTTTCCCTAACACCATTCTGGTGCTGGCATCTTGTTACAGTCTACTTCAGACCTTTTTTTTTTTTTTTTAAAGATTTTATTTATTTATCAGAGAGAGAGATGGGGAGAGAGCGAGCACAGGCAGACAGAATGGCAGGCAGAGGCAGAGGGAGAAGCAGGCTCCCTGCTGAGCAAGGAGCCCGATGTGGGACTCGATCCCAGGATGCTGGGATCATGACCTGAGCCGAAGGCAGCTGCTTAACCAACTGAGCCACTCAGGCGTCCCTACTTCAGACCTTTTTGAAATTAAGTTTTCTCCCTCTCTTGATACACTAGAGGTGTTTTGTTCACCAAGCTCTCTTGCGTGGCCAAAGACAGAAGAGTTGGAAGTGAAGGCGTGCATTGACTGGGAAGAAGACTTTTAGTGTGCTGGAATGTTCTAGGTCTTGATCTGGGTGTTCGTTGCACGAGTAAATACACATGCAAGATTCTATTGAGATATGTGCTTATTAGAGCTGCGCATTTTACTAAGTGCATGCTAGACCTCAATGAAACAAGAAAAAAAGAAAAAACCCAGCCCAAATGGTCTCACTCATGTCGTTCCTACAATACTAATTTTCATATGTGACCATTTAGTACTTGGTATCAAATATATTTTGGGTTTTTGTTGTTGCTGTTGTTGTTTTTTGTTGATTTTTTACTCTCTGATTTTTTTTTTTTTTTTTCAGAATCTTTTCAGAAACCAGATTACAAATGCCATTCAAAAGCTTGATTTTGCCCTTGGCCCCTGCTTGTCCTCTGCTAGAGAATCCCCACAGTCTCAGATTGAAAATATATAAACCCATACATAGGATACAATTCATTTTATAGTGTCTTAGGGGCTTCCTTGGCATACAATTGTGGAACACGTGCTTTCGTTTCTCTCTTTGGGTGCATTGCAGAAGGGGATAATTCTACTATTTCTCTTATTGTGTCTGGGAATGTGTACACAATTTGCATACTCAATTAATATTGCCGATAGGATGAGTATGGAGAAATGCAGAAAATGTTTGTTTCGTTTGGATCTATGAGCTTGGAAAAGAGAGGGAAAGTACCTAAATGGTACACTTAACGTGTATTTCTTCTCAACCCCTTAAATAGATTAAAAGAGGAGAAGAAATAAGACAGTCTTGAAGGTTGATTGAGGGATAAAACACCCACAGAACAAATTTGACTTATTCAAGTTTTATGAATCTCCAAAGAGCAGGTTTAAGTAGACTTGCCAGAGCTTAGATATATACTTCTGCCAAGCAAGATAACTTTTTAAAGAAAAGAGTTCTCTGCATTTTCTCAGGTCAAAAATCAAGTTTGTAGCTTAGCTTTTGCTCTTGGAAAATATCAGACGAAAAAGAAAAGAAAATATGCCATTTATTTAGTGATCGTAGAACACCTTCAATGAGAGAACTAATCTCAGATAAAGCAATTCACGGGTCAGAAGAAGCTCCATGGAAGGGTAACGAAAACGAAGGCTGGATTCTATTCGTGTTACTCAGACGGGGGATATTTTGAAGTTCACTAAGGAAAACCTCACTGAATACTTAAAAGAAAACCCAACCCTTCAATAGAACTGTATTATAAATGTTAAACTTGCTAAGGGACTAGATTTTACGTGTTTCCGATGCTAGAAGAAATGGTAATCCTGTGAAGTGACAGAGGTGCTAGCTAACACTACTGTGGTGATCATATGGCCGCGCAGGTGTATTAACTCAATATGTGGGTCATCTTAAACATACACAGTGTCAAATGTCAGATATCACTCCACTAAAATCAAATCAAACCACCAACACCATCACCATCACAAAAACCCTTTCTAGAGCTCTCTTTCCCTTGGTGACCTCTGTTCCTAATTCCCTCTTCTTCTCACCATGACTGTGGTCCCAGATAGCTCATTCATGAAGGGCACCATGCTTTTGCCCAGTCAAATTTCTCAGTCTGTTTCTTTGCCAGATGTGCCTCTTGTGCTTCTTAGTGTGTTTTTCTTATTATTTTTTTTTAAAGATGTATTTACTTATTTTAGGGAGAGTCGGAGAGAGAGTAGGGGTGGGACAGAGGGAGAGAATCTTGAAGCACTCATCACTGAGCACAGAGCCCAACCTGGTGCTTGATCCCACGATCCATGAGACCATGACTTGAGTCAAAACCAAGAGTCTGACACTTAACAGACTTAGGCCTCCTAGGTACCCCATGTTTTCCTTTTTCTTTAAGTATCTCTGCCTCAGATGTCTCATTCCCTGTCTTTTATATCTAGAGTATAAACTCCTGGAGAGCAGTGGATTTTTTTTTTTTTTAAGATTTTATTTATTTATTTGACAGAGAGAGATCACAAGCAGGCAGAGAGGCAGGCAGAGAGAGGAGGAAGCAGGCTCCCTGCTGAGCAGAGAGCCCGATGCGGGCCTCGATCCCAGGACCCTGAGATCATGACCTGAGCCGAAGGCAGCGGCTTAACCCACTGAGCCACCCAGGCGCCCTGGATTTTTTGTTCACTATTGTATCGCCTGCACCTGGTCTCTAGTAAGTAGCTCAGTAAGTTTTTGTTGAAAGAGTCAATTTAGTCAAGGAACAGAAGTTTCTAGAAATCCCTATGTCATAGTTCACTTGACACAAGTTTTGTATCATTGTCTTGTGTTTTATCAGCCTCTGAATTAAAGCAGGAATTTTAAGTCTGCGGTTCAAGAATGAGCTTCAGAGGGTGTGTGATGGGCTTGCAGGCTAAGTCTGGGTACCTCTTGAAGGGTGTGTGGGGAAAAGGAGAAGTTTCCTAGTGCTTATGGACACAGAAATGTTTCATATTTTTATTTTTCTTACTCTCAAAAAAATTTAGCATAGATTATGCAAAGAAGGATGTGGTAACAATGATTCTTTTTATGTGACTGGCAAACTAGGTATGATGTTTTTGACTCTAAATAGATATTAAGCTGATTAAGTAAAATATCAGGTAACTGTAAGGCAAATGATGTTATGGGGAGAAGGGAATCTTTACTAGTCAGATTGTAATGATTACTGGAAAATTCTTGGGGAGAAAAAAAAGGTGTGTTATTTTCACATTCACTTTCAGAGAGAGAAAACCTAACTTACATGATAAAATATTTAAAAATAATCAAAAATTAAATATTCTGATTGATGACACTTACACATGAGTCAAGAAGATTAAATGTGATGTTTTATAATTTTAAAATGTTTTTCATGTGATTTTTCTATTATTACAAGAGAAGCATCAGAGACTGCTGAGTGGATTAATAAAATGATCTAATTGTATTTTTAAATATTTCCCTGTTCAAAGAGAATCTCAGTAACTGTTATTTTGAACATGAAATTGTTACACACATGGAACAATGGGGATACATGGGAAGGTAGGACATGTTCTTTTTGAAGAAGGATTTCTTTCGGATCTGAGAGGAAATAGCACCAAGGTTGGTCTTCTGGTTCAAGGTGGTACTGAGAGAAATGATAGCTCAACCAAGGGGTGTTGAAAGGGGGCTTTTGGAAAAAAAAATATGAGAAGAAATTGCTTTAGAAAGCTGTTTGGAAAAATAATAAAGGTACTAATAATATGTTATTTTCAGAGTCAGTGTTAGCACATGACCCAGATCCCCTCACCACCCAACCCCTTAAAAAAAAAGTCACTCGGGAAGAAAGAGACGGGTGTTTTGAGGAGTGAACCTGGACTACAGTTCTTGAATATGTGGTTTGGCCTTGAAGCAGATCACTTTCATTCATTCGCATTCAACATTACGTTAGCAGCTATACCTCTGTGCTCTGTTAGGACGGTCAGTCTATTGGCAACTCTGGTGAATGCAAGGCAAGCGGCTTGGTTGAAGCATAGAAAATTTGGTGGCTTGTGGGTTTTTAGAAGGCAAACTAAAAATGGGACAGGTCCTTATCATAATCAGTTTTCTAATGAATAAAGATGGTGCTTCTCTGCAACCCACTACCCAGGTAGATAAGCTGCTGAAGGGCACCTGGTCCGGACCTGCGATCCCACAGCTTCGCTGAAGGGTGCCTCAGCACTGGGCGCGTCTCCACTCTCATTAACCTCTGACCCACGCTGGACATGCTTCAGCTGAATTGGAATCAAGATTATATTGTAATACGAACAAATTACCCTGTTAAATTTTTAAATGTTTAGTAGCAGGACATAGGCCAGGGTTACTCACACACGGTAATTAGACATTAAGCGCCTATATGGTAGGCTAACTACAGAACCTGTTTGACGAGATTGTTTTCTAACGTTTTTAATTAATGAAGAATGAGCAAGATAAATCTGACATGTGAAGAGCCACACGGAGTTGTGAATAGTGAGAAGTTTCAAAATAGTGGTTTCCTGTTTGTCCTTTCAAAGGATGAAAATGATCTGGCACGGTTAAACGTTTCAGTTTTAAATATTTTCTTATCAGGAGTGATTTATGCTTGCCCAGGTAGACTGTATGTGAAGATGTAAAACTTACAATAAGTATTTAAAATGCTATATTATCATGGGCTTCATGGGTGATAGAGCCCTCCTATTGGCAGCTTTGAAGAGCAAAGAATGTCTAATTAGAAAACATTCTGGGGGTGCCTTGGGCTCAGGTCATGATCCTGGGGTCCTGGGATAGAACTGTGCATTGGGATCCCTGCTCGGGTGGAGAGCCTGCTTCTCCCTCTCCCTCTGCCTGCTGCTCTGCCTACTTGTGATCTCTCTCTCTCTCTCTGTCAAATAAATAAATAAATAAAATCTTAAAAAAAAATTCTTATATATGAAATAAGCTTTCCAGTTGCCTATGGATATTCATTAGTCATGTGTTTCTTGTTTTAGCTCATCTTAATATTAGAGATAAGATGTAGACTTTATCAAAACATGCACAACACACACACCTACAGAGTTCATCAGAGTTACAACAAATTATTCTCAGCTATGACAATAACCATGGTTTCCATTAGTAGAAATTTGAAATGGTTGATATCCAGTTATGTATCCATATAGTAGTTTTAAATAGTTAACTATTAAATGAAATTATTCTTTAAATTAAAAATAGCAAAAAATAATTTAAAGAGATAATTTTCAATTTCTTCCCTGTTTTTATAAGTCTTCATTTTGAAAGGTAGACAAAAAGCAATTGCCACCACTTAGAAATGGTTCATTACCATATTAGTGAGTTAGGATTTATAGTTGTTCTCACAATAAAAATTCATGATTTTTTTTCACTCCTGTGGGTTGCCTCTATGAAGAAACTAAAAATTTGCATGATGCAACTTAGGTTGGTTTCAGAAATACAGCATATGACTTCATCTTTTATTTCCATTCTTCCTTATGATTGGGGAAAGCCTGTTCAGTCTCATGTTGCCCAATCCATGCTATAGTTTTTGTACTTTGATGACAAACCACAACTATGACATTTTTTTACTACTATTCTTTGTTCTACACATTTCTTTGGGGGGAGTGCTGCTCTTTCTCTTTCCCTCCTTTTTTTTTTCTTACTCCCTTAATCAAACTTTTTGAATACGTTCCTCCTTCTTGTGTTCATTTCCCTCTAAATAAGCAATGTCCCCTTAGTATTATCTAATCAGATTAAAACCATTACTCAGATTATGAAATGGCTTTTTAACAATAGGGTAATCTACATCCTTTCCAACCTAAGAGTCTGATGTTTAGATGGATTATGTTTTTGCCCCTTTTTGGAAGTGACTCATGGATCTGGTGCAGTAACCTTTCCCAGTGGGGTCACGTGTGACACTGGCTCTACCAGTCCTGTTGTAGAGTCACTTCTTTTTTTTTTTTTTTTTGAGTCACTTCTTTTGACTGGCCGTTTCTTTCTCTTTCTCTGCCTCTCCCACTTTTTTTGGTCCTTATTCTTTTCCTTTTGACTAAAAAATGATCCTTAATGACCCACTGGGTGACAAAATTATGTTAAGAATTTTGATGCTAATATTGACCCCACATTTCTGAGAACCAATGAGCTAAATAATCATTTCGGACAGAAGAACAGATAGAAATGAATGTGAAATGTGGTGGGGGTCTTGGCCAGTTGAGTTGATTGCTGAGATCCAAAGATGTGTGAGCCTGTCAGGTGGATTGGTGGGGTGACACACCCAAAGTCTTTTTATGGGAGGGACTCCTGGACAACCCAAGGTGCTTGATTCAATAACATAACCTCAGACTTCTGAGGGGAAGGCAGATTCTTGGGCTTTCTCAGGTGGCAGTGTCTATCAGCCCAGCACATTCTTTCCCCTCCCCCAACTAGACTCATGTCTGAGGCATCTAGTGACCTGTGAGCAGGATCTGTATGTTCAAACCAAAAGAGCTGTTTGGCCACGTGAAGACTCCTGGTGCACAAACATGTTGTTTCAGTCACAGCCATCTGACATAAGGTGATACACAAGGAGAGAGAAACATTCTTATCCACTTCAAAAGCTAACAGTCAACAACATTGGATCCTCATGGGATCACCTGTGCTAATAGTGGTAGGAGACTCTGGGGTGTGTAGGGACAGCAGTGCCCAGAGAGTGGCAGTATCTGGTGGGCACCGTGCCTAGCAATGGAAGGGTGCACATCATAGTATTGTGGTCAAGCCACAATTTACTGCATGGTGGGTAACCATACTTACTTGCGAACCAACTGATGACACCCTGAAATACGAGGAGGAGAGGGACTTGGCAGAGGTCTGAACCATTGGAAGGAAAAAGCACTGACACTTGGATCCTGAATCTAGATTGACTATACTCACTACAACTGTGGCTCTTGAAGAAATTCATTCTCACAAAGGCAGCATACAATAACAATTGCTATCCTCCTTTTTTAGTCCCCAAAGCCCTTTCCATTCAGCCTACTCTTTAAAAAGATAGGATAATGAGTCTACAATGAGAAAATGGGCCGCCATTTTGATAAAGAAAATGATGATGAAAAATGGGGGAGGGAGAAGCCAGCAGAATTAACAAAGGGTAATTAAGGTAGGGAAAGCAAAAGTTGCTGATTTTCACATTACCAAATATATTTCAATTGAGCAAAAAAAAGAGTTAATCATATACATGTATTTAGAGAAGACAGAAACAGCAAAAATAACTGTGAAAGCAGACACTGGAAATTAAAGAGGAGGAAATAGACCAGTTAATTCTTGTTCTCAGCCTCATCTTCTTTTTTTTTTTTTTTCCCCAAGCTGAAAAATGATAGTGGATTATATAAGCAAAGCGAGAAAAAAAAATTACTGTGAAATAATTCTAACTTCTAGCAGTCTCTTTCAAGTGCATCCTCATTATTTGTCAATTCTCTTGCCATGCATACAAAAATATTAATTTTTTTCTGCGTGCACTGCCCGAGGATTGGGCAGTCTCCATACACTGGAGGCATGTGTTTCTTCATGCATTGGTGCATGCTGAATAGGACTGTCCTTTTTCTAAATTATCATCTGCTTGCCTGTGCAATTTCCATGAGCAAATATGGGTATTTGCACACGCAAATGGAAGTGCATGAAAATAATATGTGCTTGGTATTAGTGGGTCCAGCCGGGGTTTGACTTTTTGGAGTTAAAAGCCCTGTAAATGCTGCATGGATTTCTGAGAAAGCTCACTTAGCAAGCACAATACATAAGCTTAGGAAAGGAGTTATAATTCCATTAGCTAAATATCTCTTCGTGAAAAAACATATATTTAGGATTTGGAGTCGTAAAGCACTTTTAAGGACATTTTACTAGGGTATGATATAAGCTCATTTTTGGTCCCGAGGTATTTACTAATATGTTAGGGTTTGAAGTGTAGAATAAATCTTTCAATTTCTTTTTGAACTATGGCTTTAAAGGTTATATAATTATGGAAAACACCAAAGTGGGAGCTTAAATATTCAGGGTTATATTGCCAAATGATACCTGAAAAGCAAAAGATTATGAAAGTTAGCAAGGTTGGTAATTGCACGTGACCATGTTTCCTCTTAGAGGACATACACTATTTTAATATTTTGGAGAACCTATTTACCATTTTACTAATGCAGTATTCTGATGCATATGTCTCATAGCTGTGTTTACACGCATGTCTAAGCCTTGAGAAATCTAATGGTTTCTTCTAGTCTGAAATCTTCCAGCCCTGGCTTAAGAAATGAAGTGACTTCAGATGTCCCTCACTATCGTAGAGCCTCTAAGAGCTGCCCTGTTTACAGACTCTCAACCTAAATCTCTCTTTCATTAAAAAAGATACAAAAATCCTAAAATACAATTTTCTTTTTGTATGTCCACATTATTTTCCTAGTCAAGCTATTCTGAAGTATCATTTAGGAGTATCTACTTCTTATTACATTGTTTCTTGTCAATATTCAGCTTACAACTGCTTTTTAATAAAAAAAATATATATTTTACGAAAGGAAAAAGGGATGTCTACTAAATCTTTGGGATGCCAACCCACCAAGTGAAAAGTGAAACTTAGTACTTAACACAAATTTCTTGCTTTTTTTGTTTAACTAGAATTGTTACATGTCATGATGAATAATAATTCAAATGCTCCCCCCCCCCATTGTTAGTTGGTCTTTGAATCTACAGAGCAAACTGCATTTTCCAAAGATCTGGGCCCACAAGCCCATGCATGGGCCCTGGCCCTAGAAAGGCACCCCTATGGCCACCTGATTTTCCTCTGGGTGTGGATGCTGCAGTAGATACAGGTGTCTGGGACTAGGCAGGGGTGAAGCAGCTGCACAGCTGTACCATGACTTCCTGTCCTGCAAGCTCTTCTAGAACCTTTCTCTCACCTCCTCAGGGCAAGGAGTCATATTTTCCCTTTCTTGGCTCTGGGTAAGCTTGTAATTTGCTTGTAACTTGCAGAATGTGGTTCAAATGGCACTGAGATATCTAAGGCTCAGTAATAAAAAGACATCACACACAGCTCTGCCTTGCTGGCCAGGACACTCTCAGGTTGGAAGCCTGGCCCACCAGGTAGCAGTGCACACCCTGAGGCTCCAAACAGTGAGGAAACCCAAGCCACAGGCAGGGGCCAAGTGTAGACGTTCCTACCGACGGCCCCTGCTGAGGCCCCACCAGATACGTAAATAAACGTGTCTCGAGCTGACCTCAGCCCCCAGCTTTGGATTCAGCCCAGTCTTTGAATCCTCCAGCTGGGAACCAAGCCTTCAAAGAGCAGAGAAAAGCCATTCCCATGGTGCCTTGTCTAAATTACTGACCCAGAGAATCCAGTAGCATAATAAAATGCTTGTTTGAAGCTCTTGACCTTGGGGTTAATTTTTTTAAAAAAATACTTTTAAGGATATTTTATTTATTTATTTGAGAAAGAGAGAGAGCATATGAGTGGGGGGAGGAGCAGAGGAAGAAGAAGCAGACTCCCTGCTGAGTAGGGAGCCTGACGTGGTCTTGATCCCAGACCCTGCATCACGGATCATGACCCGAGCTGAAGGCAGATTCTTAACTGACTGAACCACCAATGCACCCCAGAACTTGGGGTTTATTAAACAGAAATAGTACCCAGAAGTGTTAACAAGGTACTTGAGACATTACAAAGTCCATTTGGGATGAGATGTTGGCCTATCTTGTTCTAAAAGCCAATGATACTGAATACTGTTCAGGGAGAAAGTCCCTGGTTAATTATTTTGAGGACGATATTCTCAATTTAAAAATTACTTGTATCTAGAAGAAGTACATGCAAACATCTATTTTGAACGATGACATTAGTAAATCAGTCACGCTGGGGCATATGTTGCACAGAGAGCCAAGCTGAGCAGCAGAGATTCTGTCAGGCCACATGGATAACTGTGGTGCTATTTCCATTCCATTCTCATTCTCTGCCTCTCTCGCTTTTTTTCCCCTCATCCCAGTCAGCAGCCCTCACAAGGTGGGCTGATGTGCTTACGTGATGTCTGGCCATCCATGACAGTGGGAAGTAAAAGTGATTCATATTTATCCCCTTATCATGCACATACTTGATGGGAAAAGCTACCTTTATGTGCAGCAAACACCAACTTTCTATTTTGCCTCACAAGTCACAGTGAGAAATAGCCAATAAAATCTCTTTACAAATCATTTTGGAAATTATTGTTCCAAATGATCATGAAGATACCAATGGAAAACAGTGTGGAGATTGCTTAAGAAATTAAAAATAGAGCTTCCCTATGACCCTGCAATTGCACTACTGGGTATTTACCTCAAAGATACTGATGGAGTGAAAAGAAGAGCATCTGTACCCCAATGTTGATAGCAGCAATGGCCACAGTCACTAAACTGTGGAAAGAACCAAGATGCCTTTCAATGGACGAATGAATAAAGAAGATATGGTCCATATATACAATGGACTATTATGCCTCCATCAGAAAGAATGAATACCGAACTTTTGTATCAACATGGATGGGACAGGAAGATATTATGCTGAGTGAAATAAGACAAGCAGAGAGAATGACTTATCATATGGTTTCACTTACTTGTGGAGCATAAGGAATAACATGGAGGACATTGGGAAATAGAGAGGAGAAGAGAGTTGGGGGAAATTGGAGGGGCAGACAAACCATGAGAGACTGTGGACTCTGAGAAACAAATTGAGGGTTTTGGAGGGGAGAGGGGTAGGCAGTTGGGTAAGCCTGGTGTTGGGTATTATGGAAGGCATGTATTGCATGGAGCACTGGGTGTGGTGCATAAACAATTAATTCTGGGACACTGAAGAGAAATTAAATAAAATGAAAAAAATGGAGATACCAATAATCCATGTATAGAGAAACTCAATAGAATAAATTTGGTAATAACTGTCCAGTATATTATGCATATATTTAATGGGGAAAGAAATAAATTCTTTTTTTTTTTTTTAAATATTTTATTTATTTATTTGACAGAGAGAGATGACAAGTAGGCAGAGAGGCAGGCAGAGAGAGAGAGAGAGAGAGAGGAGGAAGCAGGCTCCCTGCTGAGCAGAGAGCCCGATGCGGGACTCGATCCCAGAATCCTGAGATCATGACCTGAGCCGAAGGCAGCGGCTTAACCCACTGAGCCACCCAGGCGCCCAAGAAATAAATTCTAAGAGGAACAAATAAATAGTTTGGAGTGAAAAACAAAAGTATTTTTTTTTTTAAAGTGTATCTGGAGGGGTGCCTGGGTGGCTCAGTAGGTTAAGCCGCTGCCTTTGGCTCAGGTCATGATCCCAGGGTCCTGGGATCGAGTCCCGCTAGGGCTCTCTGCTGAGCAGAGAGCCCGCTTTCCTCTCTCTCTCTCTCTCTCTCTCTCTGCCTGCCTCTCTGCCTACTTGTCATCTCTCTCTGTCAAATAAATAAATAAAATATTTTTAAAAAAAGTGTATCTGGAAAATATTTCTCAGCATTAGCTCAACCATTCCTGGTAATTCCCAAGGGTTCATAGGCAGATGCAAGGCTTGTTTCACTGGAAGGCTGAACACAGGGCAGTTATAGTAAGTTCCAGACTCATGTGGCCCATCCTTTCGTACTGACATATTTGTAGCTGATCTCAGGTAGATTCTGTGCCATTTCAGCACTCTATGAGTGTTTATATGACACACTGAATTTCACTTCTTGGGAGAGACCCATTGACGTGAGTGGACAGCTCATCTCATGGTGCTGCGACATGTTGGCTCCTGGTTACTATACAATGTGGTTCACAATGGGCTCCTGTCTTGATTGCCCACAATGATAGTTTAAAGGATAAATTTGCACAACCATTTCTATAGTTACTTTTGTAGTTACTAAAAATGAAAAAATACCCATAATGTATTTATAACATATAAACAGAGTACTATTGCTTTTTATTATGTCAGTTCCAATCTTTTTTTTTTTTTTTTAATAGGGCAGGTGTGGGAAAGATCACACGTGATGGTTTGCTGCAATCACACCTTGCATTCTGCATCTAAAGCATCGCTTCCACCATGCTTGCCATGCAGCTGTTTACAAAAGCACCTCTGACTTGGTGAATTTAATTATACACCCTCCTGCATGTGTCAACGAATATTTGGTCCTAAGTTTGTACAGTTTAAGAGGTAATCTCTGCAGCAGAAAGAGTGCATAGACTTAAATCCTCCGGGCTTTGGTATTGCTCCTGTGATTAATATCTTACCTTCATGATTTAGAAACACGATCTTGAAATATATTTTTCAACTTGATAATCAGCAGAGGAGTTGATTACAGTTTGAAATATTCATAAACTTTTCCTCCTGAAAATTAGTCCTATCCTTAGTGCCATTTAGATACCTAGGCATTCTACAATCAAAGGGTAGGAAACAGAAAACAAAAAAAGCAAGAAATTTGTGTCAAGTACTAAGTTTTTCATCCCAGAGAACAGGAAAAATCCCCTGGGACTTGGACAGGTAAGCCAGTTAGAGGAGAACTGCAGGAAGCTCAGAGGCTAAGGTCATGTCCAGTCTATGCTACTGCCCCAACAAGCTCACGAAGGGAAAGAGGAGATGTTGGAATTCCCAGAATAAGTTGAGAATCTGAGATCAGATGAGACTTCAGCTCTTATTTCTGGATAACAAAGAGACTTCAAGAATCCTTCATCTACAGAACACTGTGATAACAGAAGTAAGGTCTATCTGCCTAGGTCTACGGGGCAAATAGGTATATGGACATGAGCACAGCCAGAACCTACACAGTTGGGAAAGCAAGAGGTAACAAGCAGTGTGGGGGTGGGAAGTTAAGGATGGGATACAGGAGGAACAGTGGCAGGGGGTGGGAGGGGGTAGACTCTAAATGAATTCAGCTTATGTGTTTGTCACCTGGCAAGATACATGGTTCCATAAAAAAATTAAATTCAAAGGCAAAATAAATTGAGCATAAAGACACCAACCAAGGGATCTTGGGTAAGACACAGCACTGATTTCATTTTTTAAAATGAGGAGAGATAAAGCTTACAGATGTCTTTCTATTTTAAGGTCTCAGCTTAAAATGTCACTTCTTGTAAGTGTTCCTGACCCAGCTCCTCTTTGCCTTCCAGTCCAGTGTACAACCTTGAACCCAGTAAGTCCCCCACTGTAATATCAGAAGCTCTAGCGGGGTGTTGGAGGTGGGTAGCGTCTCATTTACTGCAGCATCCCTGTGACAGTAATAAGAGTTCCTGCAGCTGTTCAGCCACATGGACTTAAGAATTACACAAGGGGGGAATTAGTAGAAGGTGTATCAAGGCACTCATGTAGCTGTGTAAGTTAAAATTTCTGCTTCCAAATAATTTTAGAACCAATCTTAGATGATTTCTGTGTTAAATTCTCCTTGCTTATAAAGGAAACTCTACTTTCAAAAAGGCTTAAAATTTATTTTACTTCTTTCTTCAATATTTTGCAGTATCTTTCTTGACTCCTTTCTTCAATATCCTGCAATATCTTCAGAGAAGATCCTGACTCACGATCTTCTCTGAATGCAACTCCACAGCAACAAAATGTTCATAGAAACTTTCTTCCTTTTTACTTCTGCTTCACTAAGCATTCCTAGGTGGCAGAGGGTTGTGGGTTGAAGGTGAGGCTCTTGAGCACTCTGGGTAGATCACACCCAAGTACGTACTAGGCGCTGAAGCATGGGGCAAGCAAGCAGCCCACCCTACCACCTGTAGGCATTGGAGCATCCTTCTGTGAGAGGCAGATGGTTTTTGTCAGGATCCACCTGGTTCCTTGTGGTCCCCAAGATTACACTCTGGTCAGGGGCCTACACTAGTAGATGCTCAATTAATATTCAGTTGAATGAAGAAATGGAAAGTGCCCTCTACTGCGCTACTTTCCCTCCCAAGTGCTAACACAGTCTCTCTCCTTCCTAAGGGAGGCTGATTTGACACCATAACTTCACGTCTGTAGAAAGAACCAGGACAGTAATGCTGTTCGTAATACCAGCTGACATGTGTTGAGTGTTGAGTCACCAACCCGGTGACGTTTTAAGCCCTTCACCTGAGTTACCTGATGTAGTCTTCATGAGGATCCTATGACTTAGGTGACAGTCTTTTCCACACTTGCAAGGTGAAGAAACTGAAGCTTAGAGGGGCAGAGCCTCTCTTCACCTGTCTGCAAAGGGTCTTGGAGGCCCCGGGGTGTGGGGTGCCGTGTGGCACTCAGATTGGGTTTCTTCTTGAGGATGCAGGCAGCATTGAGGAGTGTTTTACCCTCTCCATCTCTTTTGCTGTCCAGTTTGGTCAAACTTTATTTCCTTTTGTTGTTGTGGCAGAGGAACACGGGCCACAGGGAGAGGCCGCAAGCAGGTGATCCTCCCCGCAGTGCCCACTGAGGTCCCTGCCAACAGGGGACCCAGACTTTGGTCTGAAGTCAGACCGTGCCACCTCTGTGTTGCCCAGTGCTCTAGTCTCCCAGCTTTGGTTTAAATCTGTAGGGCTAACGCAGATGGAATTTAGAAGACCTGCTTTTTGTTCCCCAACAAAAAGGCTATCGTCTTGGAAAAAAGTCTAGTTGGAAACTTGACATGGAGCAGTGACTCCTTTATTTTAGATTGCCAGTTTCCCTAATGATGTACTATAAGTTGGCTAATTGAATTTAAATTTAAAAAATTGAAATTAAATAAAAACAAAAAAAAAGAAGATTGCTAGTTTCCCTGACTTCTTTATTGTAGATTGCCAGTTTCCTTTGACTTGTGAGATGTCATCCATCAGTTGGATGAACAGGAGCTTACAGGAGACAGGACCGACACAATACGAAAAAATATCTAAGAAATTATTTCAAAATTATTATTATTCCAAAAAAATAGTACCCTGTCTCCTATAAAGTAGCAATGGGAAGGGATAATTTACTCTGTGTTTGGGCCAAATATTCTTCACCGAGTGTGCTCCAGTGGCTTTTGTCAATCTGCTATGAATTCATCAGTCTCCTCTGCTATCCCCACGTTAAAGATATAAAATAAAACCCACTTGATTCTAGGATCTTTAACTCACACATTCCTGTTGGAATTAGCCCGTGTCCCAAGATCACATCAGTTCCCCTCCAATTCCCTGTTCACAATCAGCCTTCTCCTACTTTATGAAAAAAAGGCATAGCTCTCTTATCACTCGAAATATTATGTAGTGTATTGCCTTAAGGTTTAAAAATTTGGGGGGGATACAAATAAAAAGGAAAACTAAAAATATTAGTGTCTATGAAGTTTTCTTTGATCCAGGAATCTTAAATAAAGTAAGCAAACAAAAAACTCAGAATAGCACTTACATATACAACAGAGAGGGCTCACTGGGTTCTCACATTTCTGGTTTATCTCCTACTACACTCAGTTCCTTGAGTGATGGGACTGCCTGTTTCATTTCAGTCTCTAAAAGAGCGACAGGCTCACAGGGGCCAAGCAACAGATATTTGTGGAAAGAAGTTAAAACTTTGTAAAATGATGAACATAGGAATGTGCACAGACCCATTGTTTCTCTCCCATTCAGTCAAATCCCACTCCCTGTTTGCCTCTCCTCTTCACCCTGTCCTCACACCCCCTTTCCACAGAACTCTGTCTTGGCCAGGTTGGTTCCTGGAGTTTGGAAGCAAAGCAGAACAAGGGCAGGAAAGGAGTGGATATAAGTGGAGATTGAGAGTAAGAACCTAGAGGAAGAGAAAAGATAGTGGGTCAGAAATAATGGTGAGGGAGTCAGAGGCTGGGTGAATAACAGAGCTATGTTAAAATGGTGGCTGGATAACCCAATATTACAGGTCTACAAGGGTTGGAAGTGCAAAAATCTGGTTAGGAAAAATAAGAACTGTAAGAAGTTTAGTTGGGTGCTTATTAATAGAAATGTCTTTGATGGCTTCTGAAAGATGCAAGTGAACAATGGGACGCCATGTGTGATTATATTTTCTTTGTGTGTTTGGACTGAATTTCTTTAGAAGACTGATCATGGCTCCACAGGGTTATAATGTGTTTTGAAGGCGTAAAAATGAAAGAAGTATCCTTATAGGAAAGTCCCTCCTTCTCCTCCCCTTACTAATCATTAACATTCATTGAAGTCTGCTCTATCCCAGGCATTGTGCTAAATACTTCACTTGCGTGATCTTGTTTGATGTTCACAGTAATGTTTTGAGGAAGAAATTATCATGTGTTATCCCAAAGAGAGAAACAAAGCTGAAGGATTCCAAGTTACTTATTTGAATCACGCAGTGATAAATAGTAGGATTTGAACCCAGTTGCATTCTAAGATAAAATCCATGTTCTTAAGTACCATGTTATACTGGTTCTGAAGATTTTAATTGGTAATTTTTTAATAATAAATTGCTGGAATAATGAAAGCACTGGGATTTATTGCTCTCTGCTTTATGATATGGCTCATGATTTATATCACATGCTTTTGTTTATCCTTATGGGCCTCCTCAAAATCCATCTGGGATGCTGAAGGATACATTTATGTAAATTCCCAGTATATGGCTAAGTTTTCTGGGTTCTGCTTTATAAATGTCCTGAAACATTTGTGATGTTCCCATACACTATGTCTGAGGAAGCAGACATGAGAATCTAGCTTTCATCCATTAAGACAGATGATAAGGAGATCTGAAATTAAAAAAAACAATGCTATTCTCTCACAATATATATTTTTTTGCTTTGGAAAATACAATTTTTTAAAGAAAAATATTTTCTTACGTTACCGTACAATGGGTTTATTATTATTATTATTTTAAATGACTTAATAAATTAGTATTTCTAAAATTTTTAATTTTAATTTTCAGTTTTAATTTCCAATATTATATATATCAATATAAACAAAAGCCCTTTGGGTTCTGGGAAGAAAAGGCTTGAGAACCACTGACATGTTACTTACAAATCCATGCACAATGTATTTTTTTATGAGGCTGACGTGCTACCTACTGTGCTAATAAGGCACCTATAATGTATTTTTTTAAACCTATTATGCCCAGCACCATGCTAGGTATTGGAAATAAGAAGGTAAATCTGACATAACACCAGCCTTGGGTACCTCCAAAGTTTATGTGCCATTGACATGTAAAGGTAATTACAGGATTCTCAGAACTGCCACAGCAGGGATACAACCAAAATGTAAATTTTTCTGAATTGAATTCAATTCAGAATCCCAATTGCCATCCCATAGCACCTAAAGTATTTCAACATCCCCAATTTACAGATAAGGAAACAGAGGCTCAGAGAGAAAGTGATGTAGCCAAGGTTCTACAGTGAGTGAGGAGTGGACCAAAGTAACCAATTCAACTCATAAGGTGTGTTTGTGTTATCATCAGGATTTCTTTATCATTTTTATGTCTAATGTCAGGTTGTGTCATAAATATATATCTTATAGAACTCAAATTGTTAAAGAAAATTAAGCAAGCAAATCGCCTTTTTTGGGGACAATTTGTAAATTAGTGATCCTTAGTTATCCTTAAAATTAAGCAAAATCATTTGGTCTAAATTATGATAAATTGTGTTTTAAAGAATGAATGATTATTACCGATTTAAGATGTCAGTGGATGAGTTTCCCCTTTTGTGGGGTAAAGCAAGATCCCACTTTATCATTAAATTGCAGCATCTTAACTAAGAGAAATTTCTGTTTCACTTTTATTCAATTTCATTACATTAAAATGTAAGAAAAGCACTAGTCAAAAGAACGAATGTCATAATAAACATACAAATAAATAAAATAAAATGCATCAAATCCATTAGGAAAATCACCCCATGCCAACTGATAGGATTTGACTCTGTGTAAAACCATGTCCATTTCTGTGCTATACATGTGGCTCAGAACTTTTATTCAATAAGAAAATATTCATAAATACAGACCTTGTGCATTTTACCTGATCTGCCATAGAAGTGCATTTTGTTGAATCATAACTTTTAAAAGCTTATGAAGACATCCTCATATATTCAGAAATACCATTCTTGCAGGGAAAAAAAAAAGCAACAGTGAATCCTTTAATCATGGGCATTAAAGAAGATCTGTTCAGAGATTGCAAGGCTGCTGACTCAAGTTAACATTTTTTTGGCTTGCTTCTGGGCTGCTAGCTAGCTTTGCATGTGCATGATGTTGATGTAAAATGACATTTGCACCTGTTGTTGCTATCCTATGTTAATTAGCATAGTGCCCTAAGTAGTAACCGGGCCATCACAGCCAAACAGAAGCCATTAACATATTGCAGCTGTCATGACTAAGAAAGATACTGGAGCTGGGAGATGTGTGCATCCCTGCATACCTTGGCTCAGTTAGCAAAACTCTCCCAATTGGAGTCACTTGGGAGAAGAAAAGAAGCATGGGATGTAGGCAGTCAGGAGTGAAAGAATACATTTTACTGCAGGTTTACTTTCATGTATTATGCATAACCTTCAAGGTCACTGCATGATCATTTATAAGATTTTAATGAGATATCAAAGCGGAAAGAATGGAATGTAATTAATGGAATCTTATTGAAAAGATAGACAGGTATAATTAGAGCCCTCAAATACAATGCAGTCTTCCAAATTTTAGTGCTAAGGAGGAGGCCAGATAACAAAAATCACACTATAGTGAGGGGCGAGTATTACTGTACTGAGATTATACTTCATTACCAAAAACCTTAAACTCCTTTTAACAATACAACAATTAAAATTAAGGAACATGTAGAAGTTTCTGTAACAGAGGAATGGTAGGCACCTAAGTTAAAATACACAGATTTTTTTTTTTTTTTTCTGGGCTCAGAGAAAGCAATGACCTATTCTAGGACTTCAAGAGGAAGAGTTTTTATTAAGTATGGGTATATTCTGTGAATCACTGGAACAGGGCACACAGGTCATCTCTCTTATGCTGGTGAGCATTTCATTCCCCAGAAGGTATTTTGTTCAACATACAGTCAGGTTTCTTTGAAGTTAGTTTGGTTCTATATGTTTTTTCAACTTATAAAAATTGCTCAGCTCATACAAATGTTGGTTAAAATGTAGACATATTGCACAAGAAAAGTCTAGATTGATGAGTGCCTAGTTAACCAGAGACTTTACTTGACTCATTAAAAAAAAAAAAAAAAAAAAAAAAAAAAAAAAAAATATATATATATATATATATATATATATATATATATATATATATATAATTTATTTATTTTGCATTCAGCCTAGAAGAAAAAGGCCCATGGGAAAAAAAAAATAAATGAGTAGCAGAGGTTTAATAAAAAACAAAACAATTTCCAGAATATGTCTTGGGGATTTCATGTCCATACTACTAAATTTTCTGGAACTTATACCCACATTTTTGTTTGGAGAGAACTGATGTTAAAAATAATGATTCCCAAGCCCAAAGGACTTTGAAGTCTTTCATGATTCATCAAAGAAAAATAGAGTCCATTCTGCACACTCTCCTAACTAAGACAAGAATATGTGGTATGATTTAGAAAGATTTCATAGCTAAAAATCTTAAGGGGGGAGCATAACTTTATTTAATAATCATTGAACCTCATAATAGAGATACTTAATTCCTTAAACATTCTAGTTAATTTCATTCAGCCTCAAAGTCTGTCTTTTTAAAGGCAACTTGTTAGTGTGAGTAAAAATTTCTTTTCAGGATAATATTAAAAAGTAGAACCTGTACTTACCCAGCACTCCCCAAATTTAGTCAATTATATATGTATGCAAGCTTATGGCAGAGGGAATGAGAAACAGCTAACCTGGGTCAGTTGAAGCCCATATTGGTTGGCTGAATGACTAAATGTTTTGTTCTTGGTAGCAGTAGTTTTGGGATTGAAGAGAAAAGACCTTTACTTATTTCTAAAGGCCGTCATAAACCAAGAGTATTAGTATTAAAAAAGATGTTTACTGATCATGAACAAATACAATAAAATCATAGACTTTTATTGACGATCCAGGAATTTTCATGTAAATCTCTCATAGTGTTCTCAAAATTGTATTGTCTTCTTATTGGCTTATTATAGAAAAATTAGTCATGTTTGAAGGATACTTAAACAATAAATGAGAAAGGAAAAAAATCCTTACTTGTGTAGACGTTTATGTATACAGTATTTAGATAGGATGAAATAAGTGGACATAATTAATGGCCATGTATTTTAAATTTTTACCAAGATATTTTACCTCCATTAGAAAATTTTATGTGACCGAATAGCTTGCTAATATCAGCAGCAAATTTGAGAATAGAAACTTGTCTCTACTTCCTGTTCAATACTGGGGTCCTGAGAATGAGCTAATTCTCATAGATGCATTATTACACAAGCCATGTCCCCTTCAGTGCGATGCTGCAAATACCAGTAGTACAATTTACATTTCCGCCAGCTATGGCTCCACAAAATTTGGTATTGGGCAGGGGGAGAAAGCAAATAATCATTTTAATCTAATCAGCAATAGTAGACATATGAGATAAAAATAATTTAAAATTCATGAAGAAACCATCTTCCCATTTTTAAAAGGTTAAGTCCCCCTAAGCTACTAAAGAAAAACACTCTCTGAAGACCTGGGGAAGCAGTAAACACTGGTGGCAAGTGACAGGAATTGATCCTCCTTGGCTGTGCCTGTCATGTCTCTAAGTTTTATTTCCGCCATCTCTAGACTGCTATGAAAGGAGAGAGGGGGCGTCGGACGATGGCCCGAGGGCTTGGTACCTAGGTCTCTGACTTTTCCTCAATTAGGAGGCCTCCCTGCCTGATGGAGAGACGTGCGTCTGACTGGGGGCTTGGACAGTTGTGAGGTATTGATTAGCCATAATGTGAAGTCAAATCTGAATAAAAAAGCCCCGTGATCAAAAGACCTTCATCGGAGACAGCATGCCCTCTAAGTCAAGGGTCCAGAGATTCTGATGAGCTCTGTTTCCTTTCTGAGAGACAGAGAGTTCCAGTTTCCTTATAAAGGCTCTCTTGATAAGAAAGTCCAGTGGACCTTCTGTCAGAAAAGCTGAGGCTTCAGATTTGACAGGGGCTTGTTAGTTTTTCATCCCAGATCATTCAGCATTCAGAGAAGAGAGGGAGAGGAGATGGTGCCGTGGAAGCCGGCCTCGTGCTGTCCTAGGAAGCCATGCTACCTTCTCCTTTACAGACCACCAAACCCTACCTGACTCAGGAATCATTCCTAGGTGCTGGCCTGGCCACAATGCCCAGAACAATCACCAATTAAAATCTTATTTAGGTCATGAACAACCAACACTTCTAATGGAATTAAAAAAAAATGTCTTTAAAGTAATACCTCTGCCTTCCCTTAGTGGGTCCCTTATTATGTTTTTCTTAAATTAGGATGTCTTAGTGCCTTTCATGGGTACTATGTTTTAAAGACAGTTCTGCATCCCACCCAACTTGAGGCTTTATCACAGCCCTGTGGGGGGGAAAAAAAAATGATGAGTGTCGCTATCCCTGTGTGAAGGAGGCGGAAACAAAGATGTATACAGAGGCCATGAGGTTGTCCAAGGTCTCACAGATAATTAACAGTGGAGTCAGGATCAGAGGTCAGATATCAGGACTCCTACTCTGGTTTTCTTATCACAGAACTAGAATTCAATCTTTCAGACACATGTTTGCAGAGTCATGACTGAATGCTATTTAAGTAGCTTCACACTAGAATTGCCACCCTTAAATGAACCATCTCAACAATTACTGTGTTGTTTCCACAGTTATCAAGGATAGAAATGGTGTTTTCGGCACCCTCTCTTCTCTTACTACATTACCATTCATGGATGACTAACCAAACTCATTACTCCTGCGAATGTTCTCCTTTTCTTCCAATAGTCTTCTTAGTATGCCTGTACGCCTTCATTCAATCACATATTCTCCAGGCTCTTAATTTCCCTCTTTAAATGTTTATGCTTGGTGTAGTCGCTACTGTATGCCCTGATCCAGCACCGTGACTGGCCCAGAGCAGATGTTTAGTAAATATCAGCTGCACGAGTATGTGAACCAATGAATGAAGACAAGCCAAAGGACAAGCATAGACAGATGAGGTGTCATTGCTAGGTCAGATATTATAGAGCTCCAACAGAATACACTTGTGAAGACTACTGTCTCTGTCCAATTTCAGAGAACTTGATAGAACATTGGCCACTCCTGCCAGAGCCTAGGCTCCCTTAGAACACAATGTCTCATTCATGTTTGTGTCTGCAGCTGCCTGGCACAAAGGAGGCACTACATACCTGTTTGTCAACATGGCTGCGGAAGACAGATTCTTTGTACACTTTTCCTCCTTCTATTTCTAATATACATGTAAACATTAGTGAGTCCCCTTTCTGCAGTATTGTCAGTATTGTCACAGGCATATTCCTTGCCTTTACTGTACATTACTGGGTTTATGTCTCAGCCCGAAAAAGCAGGTACAGTCATTATCTCCATCATGTCTCCATCATGTCGATGAGAAAACGGAGGCTTGGAAAAGTCATAGGACTTGTCCAAAGTCCCACAGCTAGTATGTGTTTGGACTCAGATCAGATCCAAGGTGAGCATTCGTAGCCATTCTACTAGTCTGCCTTGCAGACACTGTGTCCTTTTTAATGAATAATAGCAGCAAACACATCTATAGTACTTGCTATATGCCAGTCACTGTTCTAAGCACTTCGTGTGGATAGATTCATAAAACCCTCGTATCCCTCACATAAGCCTTCTGAGGGAGACTCTATTTATACTGAGTGTGCTGATACGAAAATGAAGGCCCAGAATGTTTAAGCAAAGTGCGTCAAATCACACAGCTAGTAAGGGTGGGAGTAGGATTTGAACCCAAAGTCTCCGGTCTTAGAACCAAAGCTTTTAACCACCATGGAATACTGTTTGTTGATGAAGTTTGGATAGGAGCCAATTTTTTCTTTTATCTATAATCTTATCTAACACTTAACCCATAATACTTTAATCCATAATCCTTAGCACTTTCTAAGGAATAATTAGACTTTCCTTAGCATATATAGTCTGTATCTTTCCTTTGGTACTCATCCCAAAGTAAGGTAATGTTTTTCGGATGATATCTAACCTCTCTGACTAGATTTTAAGTTTTTGGAGGACAAATGGTGACCACTTTAAAATCTCAAATCCTGGGTGCCTGGGTGGCTCAGTCGGTTAAGCGACTGCCTTTGGCTCAGGTCATGATCCTGGAGTCCTGGGATCGAGTCCCACATTGGGTTCCCAGATCCATGGGGAGTCTGCTTCTCCCTCTGACCTTCTCCCCTCTCATTCTCTCTCTTTCTCTTTCTCAAATGAATAAATAAAATGTTTAAAAAAAGTAAAAAAAAAATCTCAAACCTTAGTTTAGGAGTAGAAATTTGTTATAATTCTCACTTACTAGTTTGGCATAATTAGAAAACTGTGAGTTTAAAGTACATAATAGGGGTGCCTGGGTGGCTCAGTGGTTAAGCCGCTGCCTTCGGCTCAGGTCATGATCTCAGGGTCCTGGGATCGAGTCCCACATCGGGCTCTCTGCTCAGCAGGGAGCCTGCTTCCTGCTCTCTCTCTGCCTGCCTCTCTGCCTACTTGTGATTTCTCTCTGTCAAATAAATAAAATAAAAAATATAAAAAAAAATAAAGTACATAATATCCATTAATCAAGAGATGTGATGGTACACTCATAATATAGACTAACTTATAAAAATTTCTTATATATGTTCATCAGAGGCTGTTGAATTTTTTTGTTATAATACTCAGAGAATATGGAGTAGAATTAAGATACTGCTAAGTGTAGCTAAGACATGAAAACTGTTTTCGACCTGGTGGGGTTGTCACTTTTTAGAGATGTCTCATGTAAAGAAATTTTGGTATTCACCAACATGAAATTCTAGTGCCACTAGTGAAATTATTTCCTCTGACATATATCCCATTCTACTAATTAACCTTTGAGAATGTGTGTTATGACATTAAAAATATAAAAAGAGAATAGTAGGAAGTAGAAGAAGAGTTTTTTAGTATACATATTTGCACTTCTTGAAAAGCAGCCAATATATTGATTGTCTGATGTTCAAAAGCTTGGGAAATACTTCCCAACACATGTTGAAATATATTTGATATTAGCCTCATCTTTGTCAAACCAGAATGTCAGACCACTTATGGCTCACGGGAGATACTGACAAAATCCTCCTGTTTTGCTCAAAACCCTCTATTTGTCTTTATTTACACAAAGTATCTTTTACCAAAATGTTTTGCAAAACTTGTCTTCCCAGACGTTAACCCAATGATAATGCATGGAATGTCACTACGAATGTCAATTTAGATTTGTTTCTATTTGAATTGATACCTAGAAACCCTTTCAAAAAGAAAACCACTGAGTTTTTCAAAGCTTCCTTGGCTGTTGTTAGTTTGACAGCCAATCAGACTTTTGGTCTGTAACAGTCAGGGTCAGCTTCATTAGTTGCCCTGTAAAGAGATTGCAGGAGTATTCAGATAGAAGAAATTTCATATTATGAGATCTATTTATTTAGCTCAGTAATTCTCAATGAGGGATGATTATTTTCCCCACTGGGGATATCTGATAATGTCTGGAGCCATTTTTGATTGTCATGACTGAGGGTTGCTACTGATATCTGATGGGTAGAGGACCAAGGATACAGATAAATATCTTCCAGTGTATAAGACAGTCCCCTACTGCAAAGACTTATCTGTTTCAACATGTAATAGGGCCAGATTGAGAAATTATGCTTAGTTTAAATCCTCTAGTCCTCTATTTAAAAATTCCTGCACCCTTGTAATAAAGAATGCTGGTATTTTCAATCATATCAGTCATTTACATATTAGTGTGAGTTTGCTCTTATCTCTGGCCAGAGAAATTTTTTAAAAAAGATTTTATTTATTTATTTGACAGAGAGAGAAATCACAAGGAGGCAGAGCAGCAGGTGAGCAGAGAGCCAGATTTGGGGCTCAATCCCAGGACCCAGGTCTCGATCTTAGGATCCTCATGACCAGAGCTGAAGGCAGAGGCTTAACCCACTGAGTCACCCAGGTACCCCAGGTCAGATAAATTTTTAATTGTGTGGAAATAGGACTTCAGGGAAAGGAGAAGATATCTAGGGACACTGCATGGGTGAGTGGCCTCTTTGTAGGAAGAGATAGAATACAGAAATAAGAGGCTGAAGGCTAAAGAAGGTAGTACATTTTTTTTTTAAACACAGCTTCAATTATAATCTAGGAAAATAAGAACAGAGATGAGTGTGCAAATAGAGTATTATACTACTATGTCATCAGATAATGGCACTCAATCAGAAATCAGCATAAAAATATTTGCGCCCTTAAGAATCTGACCTGTGCCTACCATTCTAAAATTATCCCTCCTGTATCTCTCCTATGTGATTCCTATTTCCTAGTCTGAAAACATTGCTAAGAACTTGATCACCTCCACTATGGCTTACGTGTCTTAGTACTGCCTGAAATGCATTTGACTTTCTTTTCTGCTTACTTCTATCAGGAATGGCAAAGAATTTTAGCATGAGGGCCGACTCTGATCAGTTGAAGTGGATTAGTACTGTGTTGAGGAGGATTCGGAGTCTCAGTGTGGACTCAGTGAGAAAGACTGCCATGCCAAGGGTGTCTAGTATAGGCTGAGAAGGAGTTGTCATGTCAGGCATGTGCCATCCCAGGCTTAATGTTTTCAGGGCTCAGTCATGATCTTCTCATCAAGTCTTCCTAAACAAATCAGTTTTCATCTGAATTTCTTTAACATACCTAGTCTATATCTCTCATTGGTACTTCATCCTCAGTGTGGTAACGTTCATCTTATAGTGCTCCATCTCTCTAGATCTAGTTATGATGGTTCCCAATCTATGGTTCCAAATCCTTATTTTAAGAGTTGACTCCTGGTCATACTGGCCACTCACTTTTTAAATTGTAGTCCCGATTTTCTTGTCAAGTGCTCTGCCAGGGAGGGACCTCAGAGTCACTGGGGAACTTTTCAAGAGATGTAATATTAGCTCTATCTAGACTTTCTGATCGAAATCCTTCAACCATGAAGTTTGGGTTTATGTTTAGACGTAAGTGGTTTATGCTCAACCCTGGTTTAAAACCATGCCAATGTTATTGGTGACTATTTTCTCTTTTCAAGTTGCAATTTCCTTCTCCTATGTCATTGCTAGTGATTGTGTTTTTCCTTCTGACATGCTTTCCACATTTTATTTTTGTCTTTAAAACTTTCACTCTCCTTTCTAAATCATGCTCAGAATCCATCTTTGTTCTGAGCCTCCCATGGTCCAACCAGGGTGAAATCCTTTTGGTTTACTTCTTCTGAACTTTTCTAGCCCTTAAAGAATATTTTTAACATGATTTCTTGTATAGTGATGGTTTGTGTACACATCCCACTCTTTGAACTACAATCTCTTGGATTCAGAGGTCACATCCTATACAGAAAAAGTGATCAATAAACTTGGCTGAATGAATATAGCATTGTTGCAGCCTCTTTTTTATGCTGTTATGCCAAATAGAAAAGATAAGAGAGGAATGGTCCCTAAGGGCATATTTTAAGTCATATTGTTAGAGGCAGTTGAAAATTCTCTTTTTACAAGGCCTCATATCTGAAACTGATGCCCTTGCCAAATGATAACTTCTTTATTTTGTGTCTTCTTTGTACCTAATTCTAGGTACTACCCTAGATACAGAATATAATACATAAAATAGATCCTCAGAGGAATTTGTAGGCTAATAGAGAAGAGAAAAATGTGATTAAGTATAAGAGATAACCTGGTGACTTATGAATGAGATATAGTAGGAACACAGGGATGGAGGGGTTGATTCATTTAGGGAGAACAAAGTTTAGCAAATGTTTCATGGAGGACATGACACTGGCCATCACTTTATTTTAATGTTATGTATAGATTGAAATGTATATTATGGGTCAGGGGCTCTTCAAAATTCTGAGAAGACAGAGATAAATAAAGTATAAGTCATCGATCACAGAATAAAAAGTGTAAAATTGGGGGATTTTTGGGATAGGTGATACTGAGGGAAAAGAAAAGGCATTTCAAGCAGAAGAAATAGTATCAAACTAAGGGTTTATAGTAGGAAACAGAGGGAAGCATCTGCATCTGTAAATAGTCACAAATAGCAACAGAGGATATTTGAAACTAGGACATAGGATATTCGGTTGTCTGCTAATAGAAAAGACTGTAAAAGTAGCCAAAGGCCAAGTCAGGAAGGACTTTATATACCACTTAGTAGGATTGTGACTTGGTCCCATAGGCAATGAAAAGACAGTGAAGAGCTTTAGCCACAAGAACATGCTTAAGCAGAAAAAGTCACTCTGCTGGTTGTGAATAACCCAGTTTAATAAATATGACATTAAAATATGAGAGGATCTGTTGTTCTAGTGTACCCTCTTAAAGAAAGGAGGGAGTATTCTCTAGTAAACATCTTGAGTACCAAGCAGTAATAATTACACATAAACAACAGTGGTGAGAATTGCACAGAACCATAGAATGTTTATATACCTAAAGTATAAGCAATGTAATGTACATAAGTAATGTCTAATTAATGTAATGTATGTAATGTATACACCAAATGTCTAAGTACTTACACACCAAATGTATAAGTAAAACCATATGTGTGTGTAGTTGTATAGAGCCCAATGTACCAGAGCATTCCTTTTCTTAACAATGCTCTGACCAGATGTAATTGCTGTAAAGGTGTTGGTGTTTTATTAGGCAGCACGTGCATTTGCCTAACAGATTTGTACACACAACAACAGTGTGTGGTGGTGGAACAACTGAGTCTCAAATGGAGAAAGGGCCAACGGCCATGACAAATGTGCCTTCATCCCCAAACTTCAGCAACTTGCGTTGGGGAAACATGCCATTTGGGAAAGCCCTTATTCAAAAAGCTTTTTACTTCGACGTTTACTGAAGAAGAAAAAAGAGCCAGGCCAGGTGTATGATACTTAAAATGAATGGATATGTCAATGTGCTTACTGCTGCACCTACGAATAATATACAAAACCAGAGAATTCTGTGCGTGGATCAGTGGGGCACATAAATAATCTGCCTTAGCTGCAGGCATCTATGCCTGAAACGCATGTGGGGAGCTCCTTGGATCTTCTACTGTGATAACACATACCCCTAGCTTTCTTCCTACTCCATCAGTTGCTCCTTCTTAGCCTCCATTTCTGGTTCCTTCTACTCTGAAAGTTGGAAAGATCAAGGACTTGGCTCCAGAATTTCTTCTTTTTAGTACCTTTAAAGCTCAAATCTGTTTTAAGCCCTATTCTCTTTCGAGCATCATTTATCTATTATTACTTGACATCATTCACAGGATGTCTAAGAGAAAACTCAGACTTCACATGGCCCTAAAGAACACCCAGTTCACACCCTCAAACTTCCCCTCAGCTCAGTGAACTGTTTACAAAGTTGTTAGAGATGAATCCTGGTTTTTTGTTTCTCTTACCATATCCACTACTAAAACCTTGGCAAGTTCTTTTAATTCTATAGCTCAAGTATATCCTGAATGTAGAGAAATTTGGAGACATTTTTCCCCCTTGTTATCACGTCTACCCCAATTCAAGCAGGATGAGTTTAACAGTGCCTGGAATATTATAATTCTCTCCTGACTTTTTATACCACCATTTTTTTTTTTAGATTTTATTATTTTTATCCAAGTATAATGAACATATAGCATTATATTAGTTTCAGGTATACAATATAGTGATTTCACAATTCTATACATGACTCAGTGCTCATCACAGTATGTGTATTCTTAATCCCTTTCTCCTGTTTCACCCATTCTTCCCATACCAATCCACCTCTGGTAACCACCAGTTTGTTCTCTGTATTTGTTCTCTGTATTTTTGGTCTGTCTCTTTTTTCCCCCTTTGTTCGCTATTCTGTTTCTCATATTCCGCGTATGAGTGAAATCATATGGTATTTGTCTTTCTCTGACTGACTTGTTTCACTTAATGTAACACTCTCAGGTTCTATCCATGTCATTGCAAATGGCAAGGCTTCATTCTTTTTCGTGGCTGAGTAGTATTCCACTGTATATGTATGTGTATGTGTATGTGTGTGTATATATATATCATATCTTTTTTATCCTCCTCATGCCACTCTTAACTCCACCCCCTCCAGATAAGTAGTCTTCCACAAGGTGGCTTGACTACTCTTTTTAGAAAATAATTACCAAAAAATCCCTCAACCTTGCTTAAAAACTTTCAAGGCTTTTTGTTATATTAAGGTGTAATTAAAATTAAGGTGTAATCCACAACATGTTTGGCATCTGACCTCCTGGCTACCCTCTTCTGGAACCACCCCACCCCCTTCTCTTCCCATTTCACTAATTGCTCCTCCTTAGCCTCCATGTCTGTTCACTCCTTTGTGGCCACACTGCACTTCCCTCCATTCCTTGAGGACTTTACAATTGTGGAGACCTGGGGCCTTTGCTCCAGCTTCCTTCCATGCAATGTTCACATCCAGATCTCTCATGACAACTTGCTTCTTAGAGTAAATGTCAGCATCTCAGAGATGGGCCTTTCCTAAGCACCTAATATATGTTGGCCACCTACCAACAGGATGTTTCTATTCTCTTCATAGCAATTGTTTGATATTTTATTGTCTGATTATTTATATTTTTTCTGCTTTTTTTCACTAGAAGAAAACACTCGGAGAGCAGGGGTTTTCATCTGTCTCATTTAACACAGTACTCTTGACATCTAGCACAAGGTATAGCGCATAGTAAGTGCCTAGTAAACATTGCTGGTTAAATATTGTGAAATAGCCATTGCTGTATAGATGGTGTTTGTCAGTAAACACACAAATTACCCACTTCAGGGAATTCTATGCTGTGATCTGTTGGCCTTTCCTAATTAAGCTTCCCGACTTTTAGACTCACAGACATCCGAAGAAAACCATTATAGCAGCCTCAGTAATGGTCTCTTTGCCCTCAGGTCAGGGTGCTGTAGAGACAGGCTTAACCTAAAGACTTCCCACCGATGCTACTGTTAATGGAAGATGTAGAGTCTGATGCAAGAAGTAAGGTGGGGATAACCAGCCATAAAGCTTTTCAAAATGATGAGAGGATTGGGAGCTGGATGACAGGAGAAGTGGGAAGCTTCTACTACATTACTTATGAAGCACTTGCCCTCTTCTGGGCTCCACCCCCTCTACATTGGGCCCAGGAAATAAAATGTCTGCCCTCTGAAAGCAAGATGGGCCACAGCTGGTAGCAAACACATGAACCATCTTGAACTATGCTTATTTGTAAATTAATCAAAGTATGGGATGTTATCAAAGGGGTAACACAAATAGGAAGTAATGATGACATAGGTGATGACTGGGCATATCAAAGCTCTTGCCAGTAGCTAACAGAGGGGGCAAGAACGAAAATGATGTACTTTCTTCCTTTCAGTAAGGAGACTCACATAGACAGGAGTCTTCACTTCCTGTTGCTTGAGTGTCTCCTATCTTTGCAGCAGTCTTCCTCCTTTAGGCAGACCACGTGTGGTTGGCGCTGCTCTCGAGAAGACCCAGGCATCCCTTTTGTCACTTTTGCACCTAAGGTATGATTAATGGGAGTAAATATTCTCTACAATCAGAGCATATTGCTTTCTGAGCTAAATAGATATAACCAACCCTCTTAGTATCAGGACTGCTCACTCTTAGAAAAAGAAAACAAGAATGTTTCATGCCAGTACTGGGTGGAATATTTGGTTTTCTGGCAGGGCTGGATAAGGAAACTTTATCCAAGAGGCATACACTATAAAATTTTCAGCATAAGGAAAATGAATGGTCGCAATATAGGAGGTTTTGGAGTTTCCATGGCTTCAGATACTAGAAAAAACCTGCTGCCTCCACAGTTTCCACACCTTTCCCTCAGCAAAATGTTACACAATTGTGCTGAGGACACTTGTGGACTCTAATGGCCAGATAATGGACCACAATAAAAGTTATGGGTCCCCAGATGGGTCTAAGCTCATAATGGTTGGCAGGATCCATTATTTCACCATTAGGATCTACAAAAAAAGGAGACAATTGTCAATGAAAAAGAAAAAAGAATATGTCACTGCACATGTTCCTATTATTTGAGAGAAAAAAAATTCTAATTCCCTGAAGGGTGGGTGGTGATTTTCCTATGTATATGAGTCTCTACATCCTGCATGTATATTTAGAAAGCTTTCAGTGCATAAATGCATTGTATGTCAACCTAAGATGATGGATGGTGATTACAGCTCCACAAAGGATTTCAAAGTAATTAATTACAATTTTTGTCTTAAGAGAAATAAATAAGAGATCAACAATAAGAGAAAAGGTAAAGAATAGATTTGGTTCAAGTTAAATGTCTGAATCATTTTTCTCCTCCCTCCCCAATTCAAGCACATTCCACAGCACATCATGAGATAGTTTTAGCATCATGTGTATTTTGGAGTTCTGTCTGTTTTCGAGAGAGCCAGGACCCTTTCAATTATGAGGGTGGTGAGTTATTATTCCAGTGTCTTGGTAATATTTCTTTAGAAATCAATAAATACATCTTTAGCCATTTCATTTAGCCTTGAGGGACCCTTGATATTTTAGTTGTGTCTTCTAGTGAACATAATGGTGGCATGATATCAATACCCTTTTTAAAAACTATATAATGCACTGAATTCCTTTCCCTTGTCCCACTCACCGTTAGATGAAACTACAGTTGATGTACAGTAAACCATTATCTGTTGTGTGTTTGAATGAAGGGAGGTTGGTAGGGGAGCCTGATGTGATTGGCCACATTTTGTGGACCTTAAGATCCATTAAAATCTTAAAGTTGTTCCTCTTGAGAGATTGAGAGGATTGCCTATTTGAAACCCTTCTATATTAAAGAGAAGCACAATCTCATTCCCAAGGTAGCTTTGCATTGTAAGGCAGTTGCCTATTTAGCCTCAGTTAGCTGATTAGAGATGTCAATGTTAATACAATTTGTTTGGAAATTTAAATATTCTACTTAAAATGATATTCCTCTAGCATAAATAAATTACGTGGCAAAAAATATTTTCAGTAGTTCTTATGGTCAAGTCCATATGAATCTACCTCTTTGTGTCACATTAAAAAAAAAAAAGAATTTCAGTTCTTAAAGAGCCTCAGTCCAAGGCACTTATCTTTTTGTGGGTTCTTCATATTTTGTGGGCTTGGTGATGTTTAAATGAAATTTGCTCTCTATATTTGCTTATTGATGATAAAAACACTGTGTTTCTTTTGTGTTAAGTTTTTAATGGATTTTCATGATTTTCTGTTCACAAGACTTGGTTCTAGCTCTGTAATATCACTGTTCTAGGTGATAATCTCCTGGTTTTCATATCTATAACAAAGAAGGCCAACCAACTGTTCAGGAATTTGAATTGAAGAAAAGGTATGTAATAATAAAACAATAATAATGGTTTCATTAAACAATTTTTTTTCTCAGAATCCAAGTCATTTTACAAAGATCGGTGTTTTCCATGGGTATCTTGTGAGTCATAAATGGTAATGGTTTCTTGTACATTATAGAGCTGAAGATCTGTAGTCTTATGTCTCCAAGTTATTCTGAAAAATCACCACATGCACAGTTTATAGAGAAGTCTACCCTTTTGTACTCATACTTTGGCTTGTTTATAAGGCTTCAGATTGATGAAGTCAGAGGAGAATTGTTCTCCTCTGAAGAAACTTGTTTGAGTTTATCTTTGTGACTGTGGACCATATATACTGTGAATTGTGTAACTGATATTGCTTGTCACCTTCTCTCAGCTGCCAGAAGGCTTGTAGTCATATTTGTGTCTGAATTTTAACTAGTGTATATTATTTTATTCATGTTTGAACCATGCTTTTAATTTTTTTGAAAGAAGGTGGCGTTTTTATGATTTAGGGTTTAGGTCTGTATTGCTCACTATTGTAGCCTCAGTGCATGCACAGACAGACTCAGAAGAAGAGAGAGAGAGAAAGGATGAGAAACAAAGGGGAAGAGAAGAAGGAAAGGGAGGGAAGCAAAGAAGGAAAGAAGAAAGAAAACTAAGAACAAAATGAGAAAGTCTTCGTGTGTATTCGTGCTCTAAAACTGCTATCTGTAACGGTAGCTACTGGCCACGTGAGGCTACTGAGCCCTACCTTGAAAGGTGTTAGCCCAAATTGAGATGTTGAGTGTAAATACAGAATGTATTTTGAAGACTTAATATGAAAAAAAAATGCGAACATTTCAATACTCTTTTATTGATTTTATGTTCAAATGATAATATTTTAGATTTATTGGGTCAAATAAAATATTTGATTAAAATTAACTTTATTTATTTTTAGAAAGGGCTACCTGAACATTTAAAATGATATGTGAGACTTACATTTATAAACTACATTCTATTTCTTTTGGACAGAATTTCTGTAATGTCAGGGTAAGCTGGAGTTGCCTTAGCCTTCCAGAGCAAATTTTTCTGTAACCTCCTATTCTCTCTCTGTGTCAGCTATAGGCAAAGCCTATCTGTGGCAGAACTAAAGTTGGCAGAATCCTTCCCTTCCCAATTTTTAGATTTTTTAATCTTAATAATTATCTTTCAAATTTTCCATTGAGATCCAGACATTATTTATTACCTCCAAAGGATTTGGTCATGTGGTGCTCATGCTTTAGGTAGAATTGCTTCTTTCTTAGTGCACATATACACTTCCAGTTTTTTATACTAAAAAACAAAAAACAAAAACATGTTGAATTGTGTGTCTGCCATAAATTGAGAGTAAAGTATATAAAACTGTCCTCTTTCCTAGAGAATAAACAAGCCAAGGATATGGTCTTCCATCTTGATTTTCCTGGATCTGAAAGCTAAGTTAGGATGCTACTGTAGAAAATTTCAGATAAGTAAATTTGTGAAACTTAAAGAATATCCTGTATGAGAATATTTTCTTCATTGGAATATACAACAATTTGATATGATTACAAATTGAAGGTATTGTCCTTGACTTTGGGACTATGGCCATCAGCATATCATTCTGCAGTTCTTAAATACATGTAAATGGGCATGTTGGACTCAATAACATGGCCTCCCTCCCTGGCTTCAATTACTTCATTTGTTTGATCATTTATATATAAGTAAAGAATTTGCAGGACTATTTAAGAATGGATCACTGAGAATGTCTCAAAATAACTTATTTCCATATTTCACTTTGAAGACCCACCCTTTCTGTCCAGACTCCTGTAAATGACAGTGAAAGGAATTCCCTGTGGGAGAAGGTGGAAAACCAAGGCCCTGCTGCCTTCTCACAAAGCCTGTTGCCAATTAAAGCAATTCCTTGGGGTTAAGGCCTTGTCGGCAGAGGGTCCAGGTAAATTGTTTCTGTGAGAGAATGAAGACACTGTCACTGGTCTTGGGAAATAGGACAGTCAGCTACAAGACAGTACTTGGGCAAAGAGCAAAAGGAAACTCTCCATTTTAGAGTAAATTTCCGGGTACTACAAAAAGTTTTGGTAGTAATATAACATTTAATGTTTTCATAAATAAAATGTTGGTTTGTAATACATTTTTTAAAATGTGCATGGGATGACCAGTTTAAAATTCATGCATCTATTTTTCCTCTGTAGTGATCAGCTTCTGATTACAATGACAGAGGTGGGTTACGAGGCCTGTGCCATTCTATAGTGTTGTTGTCTATTAGAGGCCATGACATCAGTAAAATTAGATTAAGCTTAGGGCAAAAATGTAAATTTTGTTAATAAGGTTTCTATATTTTAATTCAAAACCAAACACCCTGCGGGCCTCGTGATGGTAATCCCATTTAATCCTGCACAAAAGCTTTCCTGGTATCAAGGGATCCAGATCAGTACTGCCGTTTATTTCCTGGAAAATGAGAAATTTTCTTAGATCTTCTAGGTAGCATAAAGATAACTCTAAAATTTTGATGACTTTAAAAAAACAAATATATTCCCATGGTTATGTATAAATTCAAATTATATACCATGTATGTGATATAGATAAATGTCTAATGTGTATATTACATATTTATCCATTCTACAATTCTGCTTAAAATTACTTCACTTGCCTTTAAAACAGTTAACCTTAATTTACTAACCATCCCTCTTGAACAAGATGCTAAGCAATTCTGTTTTTAACCTCCATGGCACTCTACTCATATATGTACATGAGTACGTGTATATGTTTGTATATGTATATGCATAAAATGCCAAGGAAGGTGAAGATACACACCCACATATTAAGAAAGGAAAGGACATACGTTATAGAGTCAGATAAATATATGTGTGCTCTATTTCCTTCCCTTCTCACTTAATCAAGGCACCTACATTATCCTCTCTCTCCTTCATCGTCATTGGTTCTATTCCTCTCATCAGCAGAAAATATATAATACTACCTCATGTATTAAAAATGCCCCAAACAAGATGGACAAATATGCTTTTCCTACTAGGTAAAAGTTTCATGATGTCAAGATATTTGTCTTATTCAATGCTGCATACCTAGCATTTAGAATATTGCTAATAGTGGTCTAGCATCTATTAGATCCTCAGCAAATATTTGTGAGATGAATGAATGAACGAATAAACAAAGCCTGGATCATAATATAGGCTCCGTCAATGTTGGTTCTTATTATAATGAAACTGACATTTTTTTGAGCCTGATATTTGTTATAAATGCCAGGAAGATTCAGAACAACAACACAACAAAGCCTGTCTAAAAACACTATATTTTTGAAGACTTGCATGTACACATTTCAGTAGTTATTTGGTTTAATGTGCTTGACATTTCTTTAAAATTTTATAGGGAAAAGTCTGCCATAAAAATCTTAGAACTTTCTATTTCACTTACTACCCTAATATTGTTTGAACATGGTATGCAGTAACACAAACTTAGACAAAGTTATCTACATAGAATATGTGAAAGTTTTCAATAGTAGAATTGGCTTATTTCAATTATCTTTTAAACTCTTGGAAGCAAATAGCAAGTGCTTTGATCAACTGATAGAAAATACAGGACATGGGCACCTGAATGGCTCAGTTGGTTAAGGGACTGCCTTTGGCTCAGTTCATGATCCTGGAGTCCCGGGATCGAGTCCTGCACCGTCTCCCTGCTCAGCAGGGAGTCTGCTTCTCCCGCTCACCTCTCTCCTCTCATGCACGCTCTCTCTCTCTCTTTATCTCTGTCTCTCTCTCAAATAAATAAATAAAATATTTAAAAAAAAGAAAATATAGGACATATCAGTGTAGGTTTAGCAATTATAACAAATGTCCCATACTGGTGGTAATAAAGTGAGGGCTGTGTGCAGATAAGGGAAGTATGGGAAAAGTCTATACCTTCCTCTTCATTTTGATAGGACCCTAAAGCAGTTCTAAAAAAATAAAGTTTTTTTTTGTTTTTAAAAAAGAAAATATAGAACACATGAATAATTCTAGTTTAGTATTTTCCAATAATGACTTTAAAGCTTTCGTGCATTTTAAACTTTCTTCAAAAGAAGAATATAAATGAATAATCTGAAAATTCTTTAATTTTGTCCTTTCAATGAAATTACCATGTATTTGGTAATATGCAACAGGTAACCACAGCAAGAATTAAATTTTAGTAAAGAAACACAATCTAGTTAAGAGCAGTCAAAACAAATTCACTGAAACTTGAAATGAATCACTATAAATCACGCTTTGATATGCCACTTCACTGTCCATACAATTTCGAGGTTCCCCCATTGCCTTGAGAATAAATAGCAAACTCTTTATCCTGGAAAATGTATCTTTCTTCACTCTGATCCCAACTGATCTTCAAAGCCTTATTTCCTTCTTCTATCTACAGACCCCATGTGACAGCAGAGTGATCAACAGTGTGGCCTCAGAAGTCAGGCAAAGATTCAGAGGGCTGGACGGAAACCTCTCCAAGTCACATCAGCCGTGGAGCATTGCCACTGGCACTTGGAACCTGAGCAGCAATGAGACCACAATTAAATTTCTAGCACTTCCTGAAATCTGGGAACTGAAATGCCCAGAATTAAGGAATCTTATGAAAAGGCAAAAACTGAGTAGTCAACCCAGAATTACACTATTACATACACAAATAGAAAATTCTTTCTTTCTGGTGTCTTCCCTCTGCTATAGGCACTGATGAGCCCACCATGGATGGTATGGACAAGCATGAGCCGAGGTCGATTTCGTTTGAGACTCATCTTTGGTTAGGTATACCTTGAATGTCCATTCAGTTCAGCCGGGAAACCTCATTAACATGGTACCAGATTTCTGCCTACTGCCTGAAGAATTCCTCAAACCTCTACTTCTAGGTATCATTGGCCTCTCTGGTTTCTTCTATTTTGACTTTAAATCTTAGCTCTCATTTTTAATCTGGTCTCTGAAATTTGAATTCCAATGTGAACAATTTGCCTTGTTTCTCACCTTTGTATTCCATCAAGACACTAGATTTATTATTTTCTTCCAACTCTATGAACACCACAGGTGTTGCCAAGGGAAATTTAATTCTTGTATCTTACCCACATGTAGGGAAGCTATGGCTATATCCTCTCTTTATCAGGCAGGCCCTACTCTCAATCAGTCTGGGTCATGGGTTAGAATGTGTTTTGGAAACAGAGC
This sequence comes from Mustela nivalis, assembly GCF_964662115.1. NCBI lineage: Eukaryota > Metazoa > Chordata > Mammalia > Carnivora > Mustelidae > Mustela > Mustela nivalis. Next base: position 60,398,277 of record NC_139034.1, on the reverse strand, counting down.
AGCTGGTAACATAGAGTCTAGACCAGCTGCCAAAAAGTTAGGCTTGAATTAAAAGGTGAACCAAAAAGAGTATGGCCTGGGAGAAGAAACCAGTCTTGAGTTCTGTCTTGGCTGTGTTACTGAACAGCTAGCTCTGAGATAGTAAATAAATCTCTTAACCATTCTGAGGCTGTATCACCTCTAAGAGTTGCTATGAAGAATAAATCATGTGGCCAGGGAAATGCCTGGAATGTCTGGAATGCCTAAACTGGACTCCGCATGTCCATCCACTTCTGTCCCTCCTAAATGCCTGTGAGAAGAAGTTTTCAGAAAATACTGGCAGACCATACACCCTGGCTAGCCTGTGTGTTGTTTGTAGTTGTTTTAAGTACGTTTAACAAATTGTGTGTTTCAGTTCTTACTGAATATTCAGTTTTTTTAAGCACATTTCACACATGACCATCTTAAAAAATAGCCTCAGCAGAATATTAAAGAGAGATGCTTGAATAAGATTGACACAAAGCATGGATTTGGGTGTGAGGCAGACCTGGTTTCACCAATTACTATTTGTACAACCTAGAGCATGCTTCATAACCCCTGAGTTTTCTCCTCTAGAAAATGAAGAATGGCAATGGCCAAGACTTGGGTTGTAGTATGGCTTTAACAAGAAAATGAATCCTTTCAAAAAAAAAAAAAGGGACACTATATTTCATGGATTTTCCATGTCCAAGAAAAGTAAGATCAATGCTACATATGTGAACCACATGTGTAATGTCCAATTTTCTAGTAGCCTCTTTAAAAATGTGTAAAAGGTAATAAGCAGAATTAATTTTATTTGTTTTTACTTACTTTTAAATATTTTTTTATCTGATACAGAGAGAGAAAGCACAAGCAGGGGGAGCAGCAGAGGAAGAGGGAGAAGCAGGCTCTCCGCAGAGCAGGGAGCCCGATGTGAGGCTCGATCCCAGGACCTCGGGATCATGACCTGAGTCGAAGGCAGATTCTTAATGACTGAGCCACCCAGGTATCCCGTAAAATTAATTTTAATAAAATAGTTTATTTAACCTTACATAACCAAAATGTCATCACTTTGACATGCAAACAATATAAAAAGTAATGTGATATTATAAATTCTTTTTTTATGCTAAATCTTTAAAATTGATATGTATTTTATCATTTTGGAGTAGCCACGTTTCAAGTGGTCAATGCCACATGTGGCTAGGGGCTATCACATTGGACTGCAAAGGTCTAGGAGACACCTAGAATTTTATTGCCTCTCTTCTAATTAACTTACTTAGAACTCTCCTGTTGTTTTACTCCTAAGGTAGAATAAAGGTTAAAGTATATGTGTTTGTTGCATACAACATTCTGTAGGCAATATGATCCTGTCTTTTCACCTTCTGTGACCAGTCTGAGCCAGGCTTGTCAATTTTTAGTGGTGGTTCTCTTAGGGAGCTCTATGGTTACCTCAGAGTAGTTCATCATCAAAACCACTATTCAGATCCCTGTCCAAGAGCTGGACTTTGGATAAGACTCTTTTATCAGTCAAAAGACCACACAGAGTCTTTGGAGGAAGTGAAAATATCCCATGATATGGACCTTGTTTCTTTCTAAAGCCCAGAACTCTATTCACGAATTTGTTACTAATTCCTGTGAATAAACTATTTTCCTGTGAAAAAAAGTGAAACTATTTTCCTTGTCAATGACTGGTTAGGTGCAAAGAAGAAAAGGTTTTCAGCTTCATCAACTATACTGAGTCACCATCCTCTCAACCGCCTACATAAGAGAGGCCTTTCCCTCAGAAAGTGAGTTAGTCACATGAAAACCGCTAACTGTGTGGGTGACGTCAGCCAGAGAGCTGGGCACATACTAGGCAGTAGCTCACAGATGAATGTATGGAGCTGGCTACATTAGGGGGAATTTGAATTATCTGTTAAAATAATATGTAAGGACTTCATTACTTCAATATTGGTTTATTTAAAACAAGATGTAATTCAAGGCTATTTCTATGCTGTTCTTTAATTTAAAAAGAAAAGAATAAACCGAAACTTAGCTCATTCAAAATCTATTGTTTTGGTTCCCTGGGTTTCAAATTAGAGAGATTTTACTGTAAATGGAAAACATTGATCTTAGTCACTAGCTATCTTTCATAGTTCTAGAAAAGCTCATTCTCTGTCTGATTCCAATTTGCCTTTAATCCACTATCTGTACTATCCTCGTACAACTTGCACAACTCCGTACCCTTTCTTCATTTTGTGAAAATTTAATATTTATAGACTGTAATTTTAGGCTCTATTTTCTTAACAGCCAGAAACAGCATTCAGTTCAATCATTCCTTCCTCAGAAGGAAGCTTAATGTAAATTCTTTCTAATTTTTTTCAGATGCATAAGCCATTCTTATATCCCATGCCTGTCCTTGATTCAGAGATCTGCGTTCATTCCCTAGAGCTACAAACATTTTGAAGTTTCTGTAGAAACTGACTTGACTCTGGATGGATAAATTTTCACTCATTCAAAGATAAGGCTTCCTTTACCTGGGCTCAGGAGGAGACCCCAAATTCTTGCGAACATCATTCTTCTTCTCCCCCCTGACTTCTTGTGGCTGACGTGGCCCTCCTTATTGTTTCTATTAAGAAATCTATCTCCAGTCCCTTACATGCACAGTGTCACGGCAACCCTCATGTGAATCCTATTAGCCTACCACCCAAGGCCACTCTTCACGCAGAAATTATCTACAATGCCCAAGGGAAAGCATCTTGTGGCAAAAGTCGCTGCAGCCCCAGCCCTCCAGTCATGGTGCTCTGAGCTGCTGCCCCTTTACCTCCAGCGATGGATCCATCCATCATTCCAGTGCTCCTGATCGTGAATGTGAGCCCAACTAAAGAAATAACAGTTTTGTCTGTAAGTTGTTTTTTTTTTTTTTTTCAATATGTGTGAATGGAAGGAGCATTAACTTAGCAGTGACTCCTTGTGACATAGTGGAGGCGGGGAGGGGGGACTCTCAGATTGCCAGTTTTGCTAGTATCATTCCCGGCCCATACCAATGTGATAGTATTGTGGGCTTTTATCTTTTTGTGATATCGTGGAATGCGGCAATGTATTAGGACTTGGAGTTGCTTCCAAAATCTAGTTGAAATAGAATCGCATTATAATTTGTGATTAGTGACCAAACAAGAAACATCACTCTGGAAAAAAAAAAAAAAAAAGCATACCATGCTTCCATGCTGTTCTTTTTACTTTTCCGTTTTGGAATACTTCCTTTCTCTGCATATAGTTCAGATGGCTAACAAGACCAAGGTTGCAGCTTATACGTGTGTAGCTCATCAATGTGCACTCTCAGTCACTGGCAGGACCCAGGTTGAAAGCATGGCTAGGCGTGGATGGAGGCAAAATCATCACTGCTGTTCAGAAGAATGACACAGACGTGTGCTTGTGCAAATGGTAGGTCAGTGCCATCCTAGGTATGAATGAAGGAGTGTGTGTTGTATTCAGAATGACCGACTTTGTTCTAATTATTTGATTTAAAGCTGATTACTCAATTTTTCTGGGGCTCACTTCAACAAAGATGTGACTTCAATAACCCTTGTATACCACTTATATTACAGGCTTATTGTAAACAAAAAAATAAGATGAAATGTATGTTATCATAAAGCACATTAAGAGATATATATAATATATATATATATATGTATATATATATACATATATATATATAATGTTAAAAGAGCACATTCCAAAGAGCCTGTCTTGCTCAAATCCCAGCGGCATTGCTTCAAAGGTCTTTCATCCATAAGTCAGGGTAATGAAGACTCCTACCTCATATGGTTTTTAAAAGAGTAAATGAAATGATATAGTCCCACCTGACACATTGTAAAAATCTCATTTAAAAAACTCAATGAATATTAGCTTCTTTAGTTGTGATTAAGACTTTGAAAAGATACAGAATTCTTCACAAATTTGCATGTCATCTTTGTTCAGGGGCCAAGCTCATCTTGTCTGCGTTCCTCCAATTTTGATATATGTGCTGCCAAAGCAAGCATTCTTTGAACCACCTAAAACCCTGATTTGGAGATCCTGAAGAATTGTTTGATTAGACCATAGGAAAAAGAATTAAGTCAATGGTAATGATATCCTATTCAACAGCAATAAATAATTGCCCTGATAACCCAACCACACTTTCGGCGGTGGAGACGAGGACCAATTCGCCATGGCTGCTTTTCAGGTTTATTTTAGACTTAAATACAACAAGTACTGTGGATTCCTTTTTAAAGCCAAATGGCTCTGCTGGAAGAAAAAAAAATAGGTATCTTGATGGTCTAGTGTTGGCTATATGTTTTCTTAATGTGAAATGAATGTTTGAGCTTATTATACTAATATGAGTCTGCCATGTCCTAAAATTTATTACTCCAAATCAGTGGTGTTTGTGTCGTTACTAGTGCAGTTGCTGCTCAGTCCTGAAATGCATTCATTAGCTCCAAATGACAGAAACTGCACTACTCTACAGTTTAATTTTTAAATTTTTTTAAATTTTTTATTGTCAGGCTGCCTGTTCTTCCTTTGGAACAGAATAATGAGATAATAGTTACGTGAAGAGTCGATGAAGATTTCACAGCATTGGGGTAATCTTCCTGTAAGCATGCCATGGTTTTTGCTCATTTTCAACTTGGTTCTATTCACAGTCTTGTGAAGACATCATACCTTTTCCTAGTATAATAGGGCCTCGTTTAGACAGTTTTTATCAATAAGATAACTTAATTATAATGTTAGGAATTATCAAATTTATTCAAAATCTATCATCACAATGAACTGTCTGCTCTTTTAACTGTTATATTTTTTCAATGTATCTTTTCTGCTTTTTTTTTTTCAATCCAAAAAGCTAAGTTTATAACAAGGCTAGAACTGCCTTGTTATAAAAATGAAGAGAGGCTGTGGTCGTAACTAGTCATTGGCATTTGCATATTATTCAGAGCCTGTTCTCCATCTACCGGACAAATATGTCTCATTAACATGCATTAATGCCTGATTTCCCTTCTGTTAAAGAAATGATACAAGTCTGTAGCATTCTTCACCCTCTATAAGAAAAATAAGCTTATCTATAAGAGGAAGTAAAGGCAATTATTTGGATAACGTAAGCCCATCTTTCTCAAATTGTCTTGTCTAAAGTAGTAGTTCTCAGTTGGGGGCGGTTTTGTTCCCGTAGATCACTTGGCAATGCCTAAAGACACCAGTCACTGTCGAGACTGGGGTAGGGGGGGCATTACTGGCATCTAGTGGGTGGATGCCAGGAAAGTGGCCAGTCATCCCACAAAGCACAGGACAGCCTCCAGAACAAAATATTACCGTGATTTGGTCCAAAATGTCACCGGTGCCAAGGTTGAGAAGCCCTGGTCTAAAATATCTCAGTGCCTCCGTTATTGCATCAAATTGCTTAGATTTTGAAATATTCAGTCCAGCTTACTAAATCTCCACCTTCTTTTACCCACAAAGAACCGGACATACTTTTTTTAAGGCGTCTTGCTTAAATATTGTTGACGTGTTGAGGATTTTTCTTAAAAAAGGATGACCCAAATGAAAGAAAAAGGTCTATATGCCCTTCCTTTAAAGTGAGTTTTTAATTATGAGAACGAAGCTAAAGATGTGAAGCTTGATTTTTAGAAAGTATCTTTTTATTTAAAAAATATTCTACAGAGTTCTTTATTTTAGGGCTTTTCTTAAAGTCAGTGAGGTCAGGCAAATACAGAAAATATATTTCCCTTTTCTTTTAAAGTGCAATGCTTCTACCTCTTTAAACAAATGCATGCTGTGTAAAGACTGACAATTGAATCCTTTTATCTGATCTCTGAGTATTAGATGACTCAAAATTTAAGAAAATGCAAGGAACATTGACTCTTCGAAAAACAGCCTATATCATAGAAAACGCACACATGGAGATACAAATCAACAAAGAAACAAAACACCCTCAACCTAGGCCTTTTAGGAAAAGTAACCATATATTTATGGGAGGGGTGTGTAAAAGCACTTTAGTGAAGAGAACCAGTGATCGCAATGCATCAAAGTTAAGCGGTAGCGAGGTTATCACTCCGTGAAAAATCACATAAACATTTCACATATAAAATATTATTCATCAGGGCAAAACCCTCTAAGGGGTTGAGAGATAGCAAAGGTGTCATGAAACGCCTTTTTTTTTTTTTTTTTTTTTTAAAGAAAAGATGTATTCCACAACCGAGATGGAATCTGTGGTCATGTAGTCGGTAAGAGAGGACTATAATTGAGAAGAAAATTAGCAAACCTTAAATATCTGCTTCTGCAATATCATTACCCATAAACTTGCCCTTTTTCCACCCTCTTTTCCCAAAAGACGGATGTCCCATATCTGAACTGAGGGAGATGTGTGCTTTCTAACAGCTAAATCAACAAGGTTTCACATGAGTAGTGCTGTGCGGTGTGGTTGACTGATTCCATGAAAAACTAATCATGTATTCATCATTGAGATCAAACACTTCCCAAGTAATTATCATCCAAGCCCACTCTGATAGGGCCTGAAGAAGTGGCACTGCTGATATAATCAGAGGCTGAGCAGAAGAGTTCTCTCGGCTTTTGTAAACCTTGGGTTGGAAAGCACAAATCGGAAATTGTATTTTATAATTAAGAAAGGTAAAGTTGGCAGGCTGCAATCAATTATTTCTATCAATCATAACCACTTAAGCTTGCCTGGTTATTTACTGGAGCACAGGTTTAAAAATGGACTTTTCATACGTGGTCTTTGAAACATTTTTTTTTTTTTTTAATGTGAGGGAAAGAAAAGCAAAACGCAAAGACATTTTTGAATTCAAATACAAGCCTTTTGTGTACCCACCCACTACAAAATAGCGTCCTATCACATCTATGGTTTCCTTATTTTGAGCTGCGGTATTACTCTTTTTGAAAAAGGGCTATTATTATATTGAATTGTATGTCATTACAAAATGATTGCTTTCAGAAAATCTTATTTTGGCTTTATGTCTGTGATTATAAGTTTAGATGAAGATAAACAATGTAGAGCATTTAAATGGTTTACAAACTATTTCCACACACGTCACCATGAATGCTTCTTATGTGTCTGGTAATACATTGAGTGCTTTCCATGTGATATTACATTTAATCTTCAGACAGCTTAATAAAAGAGATCAAGTTATAACCCCCACTTACGAATGAGGAAACCAAGTCATAAAGAGGCTATATCTTGCTCAAGGTCACAAATAACAAGTGACAGGGCTGGGACATGACTCTAGCCCCGTGAGTTTCAGGCTAGAGCAGGCCTCCTTGACCTTTATTCAGACCAGAGCAGGCCTTCCTCATAGTGTTTGATCCTGGGGTGACAGTATTTTAACAAGAACTTTCTATATGCCAGAGGCTGATCTATGCACTTTATATATGACTGTTGGACCTCTCTGAAGCTTGGGTTTTTAATTTGCAAAATGGTTATAATAATCTCTATTTTCAGAGTTATGAAAATGGAGCTAATGTAGGTCAAGGCTCTACCACTGCGCCTACAGAGTATGGAGCTTTGTTAATTGACTTGTCGTGCATCCAACAGCCAGTAAACAAAGGGTCTGATTTACAAGTGGGCTGGATGCCAGATACAAGCCTGAGAGGCTGGCAGAAACGCTACCATAATTATTGCCACAATTACAAACCTCAGGTAATAGGCTCTTTGTAATAGATCATGCCAGCTTCTGGAAAATATGTGTAACTTCAAGTTTAACAAATTAAATCACAGGTTTTGGTTCATAGTACAACGAAATGGCTTTGCAAGTCTAAATATTGGCATTTTGCAATTTCTTAAATGTGTACAGGCTATACATATTTTATCTATATTTCACATGTGTCTACTCATTGTTCAAGATTAAATGAATTTCCTTAATCTAGAGAGCTCATTTTATTATCCATTTTTAATTTTTTCATTTATCATTATAGAACATAAAACCAAACTCTACTTCCTATAACCAAGCTGATTATGTAATTCTTTTATCAAATTGAGCAGCATTAATTAACCATCTACTATGTGCAGGACACAGACAAGGTAACAACATATTTCTTACAAAACTGGGGTGTGTAGAATTGGGAGTTCTTTTGGATCGCCAAACTCATAAGAGCAGACAATAGAATGGTCATTGCCAGGGGCAGAGGGAGAGAGAAAAGAAGGGATGTTGGTCAGAGCACAAAGTTTCAGTTATGCAAGAAGAATAAGTTCTGGAGATCAAATGTATAGCATGGTGAATATAGTTATTGTATTGCATACTTGAAATTTGCTAGAGTGTGCCCACTACATACATACACACACACACACACACACACACACGCACGTGTAACTATGTGAAGTGATGGATGTGTTGATTAACTTGTTTGTGGCAATTATATCACAATGTATGTGCACTTTAAAACATCAAGTTATATACCTTAAGTATATACAACTTTGTCAATAACACCTTAATAAAGAAGGGGGAGATTAATTCTTTTTACCCAAGTAAAGTTCAATTCATTTATAGGAGATTAAAAAAATATATCCCTAGTTAGAAGGCTCCCCCTCGTCAGTGGATACAAATATTTTCTTCATGTTTCACTTATTCCTAATCTGTTGGGGAGAGAAAATCAGTTATTCATAAATCTTTGAAGAATCACCGCTGGCCAATGGAAACATGTGGATTCCCTCACAAAGTTCCTTAAAGTTAAACTGGGCTCCTTGAGAATGGCATCATTTCCACATATTTTACTGAGGTATCCTTTAAACTGGCTGGAGTTATTTTCACCTCTTCACAAAATAAACCACTACTGATGGTCCTTCATTTCATTGAAAGTCATTCATTTCATTGCATTGTCATCAAAGTTTCACATCCATGTAGCTCAGAGAGGAAATGGATTTCTTTGCTCATTAGGCTGGCAATTGTTCTTCCTTTGCAGGCAGGATTTATACACTTGTATCATTGTTTAGGGACTTAACTTATTTTTCTTTGAGCAAGAAAGATTTTCCTCAGGCTATATTATGAAAATATGCCTGGAAGTATATTCATATGCTTCCAAGACAATATTGGTGTTGATTTCTTTAATTTTGATAAACATATATTTTTAAAAGATTATTTATTTATTTGAGAGAAAGAGAGAGCACAAGCAGGGAGAGTGGCAGAGAGAGGGAGATGCATGCTCCCTGCCGAGCAGGGACTGCTCCCCTCCCCCCACAATGTGAAAAGAGAAAAGAGGAGATGTTGGTCAATCCCAGGATGTTGGGATCATGACCTGAGACAAAAGCAAACACTTAACCTACTGAACTACCCAGGCACTCCTTGATAAACATATTTAATACAAAACAATAATGTTAATGTATTATTAGCAAGGTCACCACTTAGAATAATACCCCTCACATGATTGATACTAATTAGTTAAAATAATTTCAATTGCCATTGCAGAGTGTATGTTTTAAAATGTCATTTTTCATTTTCATTTTAGATCTTGAACTGTACCTTTTAATTCCAGTTTTCTCCAGCTTTCTTTTTAGATGGGTATTTGTGGGTTTCAAAATATCTGAAAACAGTTCGGGCTTTATTAATGATCATCACACTTTATTAATGATCATCACACAATAGATGTGATGTGGTGATTGTTACTTGATAGAGCAGTACATCTACTGAGTATTGGTAGCTGGTTTTACCCACACACATTCATTGTATCTAACCACTTGTTTGATTCTCAAAAAATTTGCTTGCTATTATGATAATGAACAAAGGGAACCCAAAAGAAACACTGGATATATTTGTGACTCAGAAATTTTGAGAAAACTAATTCTTAGGCTCAAAGACCCTGATGAAGAATACTTTTGGAGGTATATATGCGGAAGAGCGACTTTATCTAAATTGTCCAAATGTTTGGCCTTGAAATAACAGAATTGTGTATATATATTTTTTAACATTTGAAGATTTCTATAAAAAGGAAATAATGTGCAAGATGAGAAATTTCTAGATACAGGATGATGGTGGCCAGTTTATCCTGGAGCCATCGCACAGTGAAAGCACCAGATCTTGGATGAGAAAAGGGCACAGAACAATGCCATGTTTGTCTAATCTACAAAAGAGAACTCAATGGGTCTAAAAGCGTTTGGGAAAGTAATTCCATGAGCCAGTCACTTTCAGTTAGGCTCTGGAATACTGCAGAGATTGTGTGTAACTTTTTTCCGTAGTAGTATTCTCCTCTGCTCATCTAAACACTGATAATTTTCCTTAAAAGTTAATGTAACCCTCACCAACCTGTGAAGATAAAAGGTTGTTAGAACTCTCATTCTGGGTACGACCTGCGGTATTTATGCTTGTGTACATATGGCTTTGTGAGTGTCTCATCTGTTTAATTCTTTTGAATGACAACTCAAGGCTTTAACTTCTTTCAATTTGCTTTCTACATTTACTTTTTTTTTTTCCCCTCAAAACCATTTAATACTGTAGCTCTGGTTATGGTAGAATTGCTGTGTTTTCTCTGCGGTGCTCCCAAGTGTTCCCTTTCATTACAGACATCTGCATCACTGAAAACACAAGAGATTGGTCTAGGGCTGTGGGGACCAACTAAAAGTAAAAGAAGACATACAATAAGGAAAGATTGAAAATCTTCATATGTCAGAAGAAGTACAAATGGTAGATTATGCTCTGGGGTATGAAAGACGCTCTTCAAGAAACAGAAATACAAAAAAAAAAAAAAAAGGGGTGGGGGTGGGGGCAGGGAGAATCTTTTGGATGTGGCTAAACTGGGAGACTCTCTAATGCAAAATATGAACAACAGAACAGGTTTGGATCACAAAGAACATACATATAGAAAAAGGGGAAAGGTGCAGGACTGCTGAGCCAAAATGGTATAAAACACGTGAGTCAACACAAAACAGGCTTTAGAAATATCAAGATGATGGGGTAGGGTGCAAAGCAGCAGTAAGCAAGAACAAGCAGAAGCATCACGCGGCTTTCATCCCCATTGAACCTCTAAGCCAGGGCCCCACCAAATGACACACAAACGTAGCTAGAGGTTTCTGCCTCGATTTTGAAGAAGTCATTTTTGCTTTATCAATTCATTCATTAAGACTTCATTTTTAAAAATATTTTTCTACTTTCTATTGAGCAAAACCAAATTTCTTCTAGCAAATGGTGAGTTTATCAATTCATTCATTAAGACTTCATTTTTTAAAATATTTTTCTGTTTTCTATTGAGCAAAAACAAATTTCTTCTAGCAAATGGTGAATAGCTGTTCAGCCGGTGAATATTGAATCTAATTATTGGATGACATTTTAGTTGAGACTCTATGGAGATTTTTACTTGTCATGGATGCCATTCGGGGATATTCAGATCACACCACTGAAGGGATAAATTCAGCCCAGGGAAATAGGATCTGAGGATACTTTAAAGCTTCTCTATATTGGCTTTGCAGAATTCAGGGAGGGCTTTCTCATGCAAGGAGCTTGAGGAACAGCATTTCTGCCAACGGGGGGCTTCCTTACCCATTTATTCACACCTTTCAAAAACTGTATCTTAATTTAAAAGCTGTCATTACAAATTGGAAAGCAAGATGAATAAATCAACTCATCAACCCACGTTGCCAGATACAGTAGAACATTTGAAGGCCTATGTGAAATAAATAGACACAGGGAAGTCTACATGACACTAGGAAGCTTTCATTACTCTTTGGAGCTTTTGGAAAATAAATCCATATAAATCACACATCTTCATGGTAAAAACCACCTGCACTGTAGTAAGTACTCACCAGAGTAAAGCTGAACAGTCTTAACAGAACTGCTTTTGCATTTGATTTTAGCCCTGGCTTGCCAAAATAGAAAGCAAGAGAGGACAACCTCCCCCACCCCCAACCACCCAAGAAAAAATATATATATAGTTTTTAGCTGCCTCTTTTTTTTAAGTAGGCATAAGTAATGTGCGGGTGACTCACTGATAAACACGGAAAGTTGTCTCTTCAGAAGTAATGACCTCTGGTTTCTGTAGGTTAATATTAACCTCAGTAGGCATAGTTCTTAGATGGCACTTTTTTTTCCCCCCAAAGGAACCTCAGTTCAAAACCTTTGACGTTTTTAGATCATCTGCACACAAAATCATGATCTTTCACTGATGTGCATTAAATTTCATCTATGATTAAGAAATACAGAAATGACTTGGTTTAATTTGCACAATACTAGGTCCTAGTGACAGCTGGTGTTCGAGCTTTACCCTTTGGGGAAAGCAACATTCAGACTTGAACAAGCTAAGTAAAGCATTCTCTTTAATTCTGGGCTTTTTCCACATATTCCGTTTTTATGGGGAGAGCAGAAAGTGCTAGTTTTCAGGAATGCATTTTGTGCAGCACTAGAATTTCATTTTATTAAGATTCTACATAGCTCTTGGTATCTGCAATGTGTTTTACTGTCTTCTATTGGCAATTATTTAATTAGATTAAATGATGATACAAAAGCTTCTTCACTGGGGTCACTCTGCTGCTCAAATGATCGTTCCTGAAAAGATAGAATATAAAATAGAAATTGCATTGAATTCTTTAATACTTATGCAAGCCAAAAAAAAAGCTCCATTTTTAAAATAACGGTAGTTTGTTTTATGACCTATGATAATTTTTTTAAAAGATTTTATTTATTTATTTGTTAGAGAGAGAGAGAGTGGGAGAACACAAGCAGGCAGAGGCAGGCAGAGGCAGAGAGAGAAGCAGGCTCCCCACTGAGCAAGGAGCCTGATGTGGGACTCAATCCCAGGACCCTGGGATCATGACCTAAGCCAAAGGCAGTGGCTTAACCAACTGAGCCACCCAGGCGTCCATATGACCTATGATCATTTAAATGATCTAAACAGGAAGACAGAATGGTGCCTATTGATAATTTGATCATGGTCCATTTTTTCTTCCAGGCCACAAGTTATACCCCAAATCCCCTTTGTACTTCATTAAGACAAAAAGCTTTTGCCCAGCAAAGGAAACAGTCAACAAAACTGAAAGGCAGCCTACAGAATGGAAGGAGATATTTGCAAATGTCTTATCAGATAAAGGGCTAGCATCCAAAATCTATAAAGAGCTTATCAAACTCAATACCCCCCCCCCGAAAAAAAAAATCCAGTCAAGAATTGGAAAGACATGAACTGATATTTCTTCAAAGAAGACTTACAAATGGCCAACAAACACATGGAAAAATGCTCCACATTGCTCGGCATGAGGGAAATACGAATCAAAACCACAATGAGATACCACCTCATGCCAGTCAGAATGGCTGAAATGAACAACTCAGAAAACAACAGATGTTGGCAACGATGCAGAGAAAGGAGAACTCCCTTACACTGCTGGTGGGAATTCAAGCTAGTACAACCACTCTGGAAAACAGTATGGAGGAGGTTCCTCAAAAAGTTAAAAATAGAGCCACCCTATGACCCAGCAACTGCACTATTAGGTGTTTAGTCAAAGGATACAAATATAGTGATCTGAAGGGGTACATTCACCCCAGTGTTTATAGCAGCAATGTCTACAATAGCCAAACTATGGAAAAAGTCCAGATGTCCATCAACAGATGGATGAATAACGATGTGGTGTGTGTACATATATAGTGGAATATTACTCAGCCATCAAAAAGAAAAAATTCTTGCCATTTGCAGTGAAGTGGATGGCACTAGTGGGTATTATACAAAGCAAAATAAGTCAGTCAGAGAAAGACAACTATCATATGATTTCATTCATATATGAAATTTAAGAAACAAAACTGATGAACATAGGAGAAGGGAAATAAAAATAAAATGAAACAGAATGAGAGAGGGAGGAAAACCTTAAGAGATTCTTAACTATGGGAAAAAAAACTGAGGGTTGCTTCAGGGAAGGAGGGTGGGGGGATGGGGTAAGTGGGTGATGGGCACTTGAGGTAATGAACACTGGGTGTTTTACGCAACTGATTAATCACTAAATTCTACCTCTGAAATTAATAATAAACTATATGTTAATTAAATTGAATTTAAATGAAAAAACCCACAAAACTCCCTTTGTGTTATTCTTCAGTTTATTTAAATTAAGCACAATTGTGGGACAACATGGTCCATCTGTTACCTCTGCATTTTACATAACTATCTAGATACGTTTAAAAGATATGGCCATATTCGTTTTTTCTGTAATCACTTTTCTGCTGTTCACCGATAGAAAAACAGACCAAGTTGTTGGAGATCCTGTGTTTCCCTAGTCATTCAGGTGTTAAAAAAGAGGGCCTAAAACGATCAGTCCCTGGGATGCCAGTTCGTAAGTGAATAAACATGGGTTAGCCCTATACGAAGAAAATGTGCTTGTTGTCCTAATGACAATTACAATTATGAGTTTGCATTAAAAAAAAAAATTGTTGACTTCTGTGTTTTATTAACTTAATTTGCACATCCTAAGAACAGGAAAGATTTACACAGAAAATAAGTATAGCTGGGCAGATTAAAAGAATATAGATATTTTCAATGAATATACAGAACAGAAAAAGGGACCACAATTTCCTGACAGTCGTCAGAGTGCAGATGGGAGAGCTCAGTTTCTGGAATAGGCAGGTTGGCCTTGTATGTATGCATGAGCTAGGACATTAGGACACCTGTGTCGTCTCCTGTTCTTATTCTTTTCCCACTTTTAAATCTTTGAAATTCAACTACTAGTGTTGTTCTGGGGTTCAGAAGTATTTGATGTACTGGAGAGCCAGGGTTCTGCCCTGCTTATCACAGACATGAAAGAGTGCCTCAAGTTCTCCTTCACCAAGCCCTTCCCATCATGCCCCAGCCCACTCCACCATGTTGGATTTTAGTAACAATGACTTTTTATTATTTACTTTCTACATGCCAGGTAGAGAGTGCTAAGTGGATATTCCCTTAACTTCTTTGTGGTCAGTTTGTTTGACCTATTCTTTTAGTGGGATAAGAAGCTGACAGAGCTGTTGGACATTCTCTTGAGTTTTTTCACCAAAATACTTTCATTTGAGTTTTCCCTTGGGAAGAGCTGGAGGCAAGACTGTCCACTCAGGGTCCTTGGAGTTACAGGAGGTGAAGTGAGCAGAAGAGTCTATCTTAACCAACAAACTATATTCCCAAAGAAATATGCATTCACCCCCAACCTGCCCTTTGGGTACAGCAGAACAGCCTGCAGCTGGACAGACCCAGAGATGAGCCTTGGTTCTGCTACTTTCTAACTGAGTGACCTTGGGCAAGAGTTACATAAACTTTCTGCCTCAGTTTCCTTATCTCTAAATGAGGACAGGACAATCTGTTTTGCAGGTACTTGTTTATTAAACTAGATAATCTATGTTAGTTTCAGCATCTCTTACACTGTGAGCGCTCCGTGAATGGGAGCTATTATTTTGCTATGTCTCCCGTCTCCTTAGATTTCGATTTCCATAAACCCAGGGACCATGTGTGGCATGCCTTCTTTTTTTTTCCCCCATTAAGTCTAGCAAGTTGGGAACAGAATTGGTTCCCTGTGAATGTTTATTCAATAAATGAGTTAGTTACCCAGTTAGTTACCCAGAACAGTGACAGTCAAGAGGTCACGGGCTTTAGAATACACAAGATGACAAGTTTTTGATGCTTATTCTGTGGTGGCTTTTTCTGTTCGTTCATTTGTTTGTGGGTTTTTATTGGAAGAGTAAGCAGACACTCAGAATGTGTTTTTTAGACTGTTGCTGCTCTCTATTGAGTCACACAATGAAAAGGAAAGCATATTTTTCACGTAGTATTCGCAGACCCTGTAGGTTACTACGGGAACTGGACACAACAACATGATGTGTGTGTGTCACACAACAGGGCTTTAAGGGTTGCCTTGTTTGGTTTTTAACATATAAACACTTATCAAGGAAAAAAAAATGGGCAGTTTGGAGACTACCTCTTTTAGGTTTTGAAAGTAGATGTAATGGGAGAACATCCTCCCTTTGTGTAGCATCGTCCTGCGTTCTCAGAGAGCTGAAGCTGGGCTGGTGGAGACAGGAGTCTACTACAGCATGTCACTCTAGACGCCAAGGCTGGGTAAATTCACCTACATGTGCACACACACAAGCCTGCACTCATGTGTGCACACGCAGGGACCGCAGCAGTTCTCACTCACTTTTTTTGAAATGAGACAAATGATCTCAGAAGGGTCACCATGTCACCCTCATACTGAGGGTAAAGTCAAATATGATTAATTCAATTTTGTGTGGTGGGAACGTTCGCTGTTTGTGGGAACATAAGAGCAGGAGGCGTGTACTTATGACCGGGCCCTTAGCCATAGCTGACTCGTCCTGGGAAGCTGGTCAGCAAGACGATGGAGAATTTAAGAATCACAGCAAGCTGCTTCCTCTGGGCAAATGCGGTTGCTGAATGGGGCAGTCTTTCCGGACTTTATCTTTGATACACCATGCGGCTAATTATTGATACACCCTGCTTGCATGGATGAACGGGTGAAGGCGAGGCAGACTTGGACTGGCGTGGACACTGCTCTTGCTCAGGGTAGGGCTGCCTCCCTCTGGAGGGATGCAATACGCCGTGTGAGGCTCCAGCTGCAGCTACAGAGCCCTGAGGAGACAGGCCAGTGGTGCCTCACTGGAGGACCCGCTCTGGTGAAGCCTCCAGCCTCAGCCACGGCCAAGGGTAGGGACCCAGTGTGCTGCAATCTGGTCACCAGCCTCCAGCCTGGCTGTGCAGCTACACTGTCTGGTGAAAAGACAGCAGGTGAATGGAATACCAGTGAGCAGACGTTGCTGCATGCGCTGTGGGCACCAGACCCCGCATGGGGGATGGGCTGAGCAGCTTTGGCAAGGGGGGGGCGGGGGGGGGCGTCTGCTTTGGAGGGAGGATGCATCATCATGCAGACATGGAAACTACCTCCTTTATTAGCAGCACAGCACTCAAGAGATTCTCGTAAGAGAGGGCCTATATTCGGGGTGGGGGGGAAGCTCTGTTTTTAGAGACCATGAAAGATGCAAAGTGTTGTTGAATGCACTGTGTTAAGCACTTGTTCCCACCAGAGCAGAGGGGCTACAACGGTCCCGGCTGGGAGGCACACACACCAGTCCGCGTGGCTCCTGTGGCAGCCGTAGATAAGTCTTTCCACGGTCTTCGCACACAGCATGAAGCATGGGCTTGATGTGAGCGGTGTTGTGACCCACACAGATTTATATTGCAAAGTGCACTCCTGTGTTGATTATGAAAGATGACCTGCAGCTGGGATCTCATCACCGATTCTCATTGAGGGGCTTGTCTCTTGCTTAAGATTATTTAGATGTGGATTGCCACTGGCTCTCATGGAAACTAAAGTGACCAGGAGAAAGAGGGATTCAACAGGAATTTATGGATTGGGTTCCAATTCTGCCCAGTCATGTGTTTTCTGCTCTCATCTCTGACTCGGATGACAGAGATGTATGCAAGTTCCATGCGAGAGATAGAATATGTAGGACTTAAAAGCACTCCCCGGGTCAGTTTCTTCATCTGTGAAATGAGGACAATAAAAATCTCTATTTCAAAAGGCGTTACAAGTATCAGAGAGATCACACGTGCTACGTTTGAGTGTTCAATAAATGATGACCATTTAACATTTTGAGAAGTGTAGGCACACGGAAACACGCAAACCTCAGCCCCAGTCCGAGCTCTGCCATTCACAGATTGCGTGATCATGGCAAGTTCCTTCTCTAAGCATTGGTTTTGGAATCTGTAACACGACGGTGATATGAGTCCTTGTCTCACAGAGATGTGACAAGGATTAAGTGGAATTAAAATAAAAAAATGGGAGTCATAATGGTACATATCACATAAGAGGATTGTAAAGATTAAATGGATATAAAATACATGAGGGCCTGGCATATTGTAAATACCCAATAAGCGGTAACTCCTATGAACCAGTGTTAGAAATTCACTCCGTAAGCCACATGTTTGGCCCATGAACTGATACTTACAGAGGTAATGTCTTGTAGATGCTTTTAAAAACAATTAGCATTCATGTGTATGGATAGAGTAACACAGGACCGAGTCGTTTGAGACCCTTCCAGGCTAGTTCGATCACAGAGACATGCCTTCTGTGTGACCAGAAGGGCATTGGTTGACCTTCTTGTGCCTGAAGGCATACAGACATATGCCTTCTGCCTGCCTTCAAAAGCTCATCGCTTACATGGTCCTTTTGAAGTTGGGTGTATGTTCTACAGAGTGCACAGTGTGGCCAGAGGCAAATCTGGCTCTTTGTTTAAAAAGAGAAAAAAGGCCAAGCAACATATTGGTTGCTGATCACATGAACTCAAGAAAGCACCCATATGAATGTGAGTTTATGTATAAACCTTTGCAGATTTGTAGGGGTATATATAGATTATACCCAGATAGGTGTGTATATGTGCATTCACACACAAACAAGTACAAAATGTACGCACACAAACACTTGTCTATAGCGACTGTTCCATTAAATGCAATCAACAAAGACTTCCTAATTCTTCACTTGACAAGAACAGCACATGTATAGCAGGTTGAAAAAGCAAAATATAACAATTCTGGTATTAATAACAAGACTTATTATGGTAAAATAATTAAATATCTTAAGCCTCCAGAGCACAATTCTTCATGAACTTGAATGGCACTAAACCTTATTTTTGTACATCCACACATAATAAAATGCAGAACTGAATTATCATTGTATTGTAGAGGCCTAATTATACTTCTTTTCTCTGCAAAACATGGAAAGTGTTTTTGCAAAACCCAGTCTTAGGGCACTGAGTCCTTGATGAATGTTTTCTTTTTTTAAATTCTAGCTCTGTGCTTAAAATATATACTTGAAAAGAGAAATAGTGGTATTTGCATATTTGCTTTATGAATGTCAAATAGTCACATCATTTGGTAAACCAAATATTGAGTAACTGGATGGATATTTTTTGCATCCTGTGTTTGTCTTCCAAGTATAGAGATACACAGCCTAAGGAGTGTGACAAGAAATAGATTGATTTTCTTCATTTTTTTAAAGTCATGAATGTTTTGTACTACTTGGAAATGTTCCAAAATTTTCTTGTCTCAATAAAATGTTGTTTAAATATTTTTAAAAATATCTTTTAAAATAGATAAAGGGAAGGATGAGAAAAGAAACATCTGTTTTTTGGGTATGCAGAAATATTAAGATTCTTCCTTTCTAGAATAGCACAGAGCAGCTTTCTTTGTTGTTCTGGTTTCAGCTCAATTTTCATCTTAAATTTAGAAAATGTGTATACCCAGCAAGCAGCTATCTGCATGGCCATGGGAGAGTACCAATTGCTAAAATCCATTCTTTGAACCTATACTTTCCCATTTTACATGTACAAACCACTTTCAGCATCCATTTTAATTCTTGATTCTGATTATTGAAAGCAACACAATGACTTCAGAATGTGCATTGTATTTATTTAACCCCTTACAGAAGAACCTATTGGCAGTGAGAAGTGTTCCCAGATATGACTACCCAAAGGTTTCAGCAGAGAAATGATCCTTCATAATGGGGATATGAAAAACACCGCCTCAGTAATTTACTGAAGTTCAGCTTTAGAACAAGCTGTTTCTTTTATGTACAAAGCGAGCAATTCACAGGTCCCAGCTGAAATGTATTTTTGTGGTTGGAAGGTTTCAAAGATACAGCATTTGGAAATTCCTTAATTAGATTTAAGATTTTAGTCATCCAGTGGTTTCTCTTTGTAACCAGAATGTATTTATTTGGCAGTTGCTTTATTTAGGGATGCTCATTTCACACTGTGAATAGCCAACAAAAAACTCTAGCATGCTAGCACGCCAATGGCTTTTTTTCTTTTGAAAACAGAAAGCAAAGATAAAGGAGGAGATTGATGGAGAGTAGCCCAAATTGAAACCTATTTGGAAGCACCTTTCCTATTTGCACAGCTAAACACTGTTGTGTTTTATTTTAAATAAAGGCGTACATAGACAGATAGCTCCAAGTTTGATGCACACG
The DNA here is from genome assembly GCF_964662115.1 of Mustela nivalis. Classification (NCBI taxonomy): domain Eukaryota; kingdom Metazoa; phylum Chordata; class Mammalia; order Carnivora; family Mustelidae; genus Mustela; species Mustela nivalis. The sequence goes on along the minus strand of NC_139034.1, from coordinate 60,378,353 downwards.
TTAGGATATGTTTCTATAAACACACATTACACAATCAGCATTCAGAGAGGCTGCCAGCTCTGGAAGACTTGCATGCCCATGGTCATCCCTGGGGGACAGGCTGTATATAAATACCAACTGCCAGTTCACAGTTTGTGCAAATATAAAGTCTGTTAGGCCAAAATAACATGTATATAGTATGACACGGCCATGCCTAGCTGTGTACGTGTGGACCTCAGTTTATCTAGAGCCTGACATGATTTCACTTTTCACTAGAGTAAGCAGCCAGCTCTTTGCAGATGGATTGGTAAAAGGACAAGAACTACAAGATATGTGGGGTAAAAGGAATGAAATAACAATAACAGTGACTCTCTAGAAGGCCATGCAGTGAGGAAAGAACCATATGATGTCTGCATAACTGGACATCCTTTTGTCCCCTGAAGCATCAATGAGAAAAGCAAGAGAGGCTTGGCCCCAGTTTCTAATAATACTTGGTTCACACTAGATGTTCAATAAATATTTGTTAAAAGTAAGGTCCTAGTGCTTCTAATTCCCGACTCAAACCCATCCCACTCCTTTCCTTCATGGCCACTGCCAATAACCCGATTCATTCATTCCCTCTTCTGGGGTAATTAAGACAACCTCCCAATTGTTTTCTTTTATTCTTTAGTCTCTCCAGTGCAATCCAGTATCTGTTTCCAAATGATCACCCTTTGTAGGTTCCAGTAAAATCATTTCCTAAACATTTTCCATGCTGTCCCACCTCCCACAGTTGTAATTACCCCAAGCCCTTTCTTGCCGGTGGAAGGTTGACCCCTCCACATTTTCACATTGTGTCTTTGGAGGCACACTGTAAAGACCAGTGTTTTCTGCCCAGACATCTCTCCTCACCCTAAGACACTCAGAAGCACTTTATGTGTATCTTTCTTAGAGGAACTGCAGGCTTTCTGATTTGTAATATGCTTGTCTATATGAAGGTGCTACACTTAGCCCTCATCAGCTATTTCTTTAAGGGCTGGAATTCATAACTTATTAATCTTTGTGGCTCACATGAAACTCTCTCATAAGCCTCCTCTGTACAGACCAGTCAATAGTTCCTCTATATTCTCATCTCTTCCTGGGCTTAGGATTTGTTCCTCTTTTCACAATTAAAATGATATAAATAGTAGAATAATTTTTTTTAATAATTTGTTTTTAATGCCATCTTTCTTGAAAGAATGTAAGCTGTAGATGGGCTTATGCTTCACATCCAGATTCCAAGTCTCTAGCATAGTGTCTTGTCCTTAGCAGGCATTTGATATGTAACTGTAGAGATAGATGGAGAGAGAGAGATGGAACATTACTCAGGAACACACGCACTCACACATCTAGGTTCTTAGATGGTCACGCTATTCTGCCCTCCAAACGAGCAAGGATAGAGAATTGCCATATAATAATTGTTATATATATAATTGCCATATATATATAATATATATATGTAAATGTATGTATATGTATATATGTATAATGTATATATGTATATATGTATATGTATATAATATATATATACATAATATATAATTGCCATATATATAATTGCCATATAATAATTTTCCCTCCTTTCCAACTACATACTGTCTCCTTACTATGCTATCCATTCCTTCTGCATAGTTATGATTTTTGAATCTGTATTTCCCATTAAGACTTCTCTTGAATTTCAGAGATCTACCTGCTCTCTGGACACTTTCACCTAGATGTCCTGTGACACGGGCCAGTTACTTTTTCACCAAATCATTTCATTTTCTTCTTTTTCCTGGTAATGTCTCCAGACGACATTTTCCAGACTTTTTTGCAGTTAGGTGTAGCCATGGGATGAAGTTTGATTAGTAGAGAGTGGATGAAAGTTTATGAGCACGTTTCAGGGCCTGACTTATAAAACTCTCTATTCTCCACTTCCCTGTCTGCCTGCTGGAAGTTGAAAGTCCAGCAGAGATCTGTGTGTCCCTTGGGCATGGCTGGACCATACATGGAAGGAGCCTAAATCTCTAAATGACTGTGTGAAGCAGAGATAGACTATCTCCACTGTTTGAACTTAAAAAAGCAAACATAGTTCTATTTGTTAAGCTATTGAAAATTTAAGGTTGTTTGTGACAGCAGTTGGCCAAACCTAATACAGGTTTTCCCTTAAATCCTATCTCCTCTGGCATCCCTGATGTCTATTAGTGCCATTGCACCCTTGCTTAGTTAGAATGCTGTAAGTTCCATCCCTACCCCCAAATATTTTCCTTCATTTCTTGTTCCTCAGCAGTCAACATGTCTTGCTTTTCCTTCCTAATCTCACTATTTTAATTCACATTCCCATCCTTTCTTGATGGGTCTATTAGAGTAGTATCTCGAATGGCCTTTTTGCTTTCTCTCCTGCTTATCTTCGAATCTCTCCGTGCTAGCCATTTTGAAAACACAGATTTGATCCTAGAGCTCTTTCAGACAACGTTTTAAAATTCAAGATTCATTACATTTTCTTTAACATGTAAACCATGTCATCCGCCATCCATTTCATAACCATGTTTCACCTGCATTTCTAATACCAGCTCAGGCTCTAAAAAACAAAAACCAACAAAATAAAAAATAAAAACAACAAGACGAAACAAAAACAAAATCAACAAATACTGACCAAAAAAAACCCGCAGAGGTATACTTTTCCCATGACACAGTACATTTTTCATACTCTTGATTCTCAGCATATGATATTTACCCCGCCTATAATGTCCTTTCCTTCCATCTTCTGCTCAACACAATTTCATTCCCTTAATAAGTCCCAATTAAATAAACCTTTTCTCTCGCTTCTAACCTCCCATACTGAGTTAATTGCTCTCTCCTTTGTATTCTCATGGTACTTTGAAGCTAACTCTCTTGTAGTGTTTATTCCTTTGGATTTCAATTATATCTCTGAATGTGTCTCCCAATTGATTGTGAGACTCCAGAGAACAAGAAATTGGTTTTATTTATCTTTTTAAAAAAGATTTTATTTATTTATTTGACAAAGAGAGAGATAGCAAGAGAGGAAGAAGACAAGCTCTGGGAGTGGGAGAGGAAGAAGCAAGATTCCCACTGAGCAGGGAGCCCGATGTGGGTGGGGTTCCATCCCAGGATTCTGGTATCATGACCTGAGCCAAAGGCAGACACTTAACAACAGAGCCACCTAGGCGCCCCCGGTCTTATTTATCTTTGGGCACTCTGTGCCTATTTTGGATCATGGCAATAAGGAAAGTTCTTAAAAAAGCTTTGTCGGATAAATTTTTAACTATTGTATAACTCATCATCAAAGAAAAAACCTGGCCTTATTTTCCACTGTGGCACTGGCTCAATAAGAATGAGTAACTCTTTCCTATCTTGCAATAGCTATGATAATAAAGATTAATCTGTTTCAATAATAATGATTATTGACATTTAATGAATGATTGTTATTTGCTAGGCACTGTGCTAAATTTTATGTGCTTCATCTTGCTTAATTCTTGCAGTGACTCTTTAAAGTTAATATCACTGTTCCATTTTAGAGTATTGTATTAATACCATCTTAACTTAAGTTGGTGTACAGTTATGAACCAAGAATAGCTGTGGGAAAAGTAGCCCCTTGCAGGAGTTACTGAGGAAGGTACGATTGATTTTGCCCTGTAGGTAACAAACTACTTGAGAATTTCCCAAGGTGTTTCTCAGCTCCCAAGATTTATGTATTGTGAATATATATAGGGTAATATAAACCCTGGAAAATTCCATGTAAAATTATTTTAAGATAAAGTTTTTGTTTTCTCTAGATATTTATGAGGTTCCTCTGATATCTGTAGAGAATACTAGGTGGATAGTAAATTTTTGAACAACCATCATGCATTTTAAGAGCATTCAGAAAATTCAAGTACATTGCTCTGGGGTGTTTTGAGTATACTTGAAACCCTCTTGATCCCGCAATTCAGAGTAGAATTTCAAAGATAAGAAATAGTAGGATATCCGGCAAGAGTTGGAGATCACTAAAACTCATGCATGGAATACAGCTTCTGACAACATTTACTGGCAACCCAGGTCTTTTGTATCCAACTTTTGCCTGAGCCCGAATTACATCAATTGTGTAGAATATTTATGTGGTTAATGTAAAATACTTTGTAGCAAAGACAAACAAGTGGAACAATTTCTGCCATCCAGTGTAATAGGAATAAAAAGAAACCTATTGCTGGGGTACCTGGGTGGCTCAGTGGGTTGAGCCTCTGTCTCTGGCTCAGGTCATGATCTCAGGGTCCTGGGATTGAGCCCCGCATCAGGCTCTCTGCTCAGCGGGGTGCCTGCTTTCTCCTCTCTCTTTCTGCTTGCCTCTCTGCCTACTTGTGATCTCTGTCTGTCAAATACATAAATAAAATCTTAAAAAAAAAAAAAAAAAGAAACCTATTGCTGCAGCTTAATAACCTATCACTTGTGCTAACCCAGATGTATGAGGGCATAGTTCCTTTGATTTGGGAACTTAGAGTTGACTTGGAAGGAAACAAACCTGCATGAAGCTGTATTGTTGAATTGTTTTCTAAATCACTTCTTTGATATGTCATTCTCCCATTCAAAAAATTCCAATGTCTCCTATTGCCTGGAGCTCTGAACTCCTTGATCTAGTTTGGTTGCCCTCCACCTTTTTGTCTTCAGCAGTGCCTTTCATGACAGCTCCTGTAACCCTATCCAGTCACCACATGCCAACACAGTGTGGGCTTCCCTGTCCTTTTGCCTACTCTCTGCCCTACACATCCATAACCACTCAGATTCTATTACCTATCTCCTGGAAAACCTCCTAAGTTCATGTCTATTCAACATTCTCTCTCCTCCTCAGCCCTGGGAACCCTACTGCATACACAGTTGTCACTTTTCATTATTTTCTTCTGTATTTTTCATCTCTAGAAACATTGCCTCATTTTCCTAATTAGATTGGAAGTTTGTGGATTTGAGGACCTGTATTTTTTGATATTGCAGAGTCTTCCACAGGAAAGGGGAAGAAAACAAGTATTTACCGTGTTCTTCTTGTATGCCAGGCACTATGCCAGATTCTTCACATATGTTAGCTGGTTTAATTCTCACAATGCTATGAACTATGTATTAACTCCATTTTAAAGATGAAAAAAACCAAGGCTCAGAGAGTTTAGGTAAAGTATCCAACGTCACACAGCTTTCCAGCCTGGTCCCGTCCATCTCCAAAGCTCCTGATTTTCCTAATGTACCTTGCGTATACTAAATACTTATTGGTAACAGCAATTCTCATCTACCCCTTACCCCTAAGTACAATTTTTGCAGTAGTTAATATCATCATCCATTATTTTCCAACTGTTTAATGTGCCCTGCTATCATCTATCCATGGGGATTGTCAACTTTTGTGGGCAGGACAGTGCCCCAAGCTTTGTATACGCTTCCATGTGTCTTGCTCTTCATATGGAGAGCCTCTGATGGGCACTTGTGGTCTGCTTGATCAATGGAGATTTTTAAAGGTGAATTGTGATAAAGTTCCTCTTTTACCTTTGAAGCTCCTGCTTTGCCTCAGTTACATTTACCCAGGCTATGGGTATTTTGTCACTTCCTATTTAAAATTAAAAGGGCAAGGGGGTCTGGGTGGCTCAGTGGGTTAAGCCTCTGTCTTTGGCTCAGGTCATGATCTCAGGGCCCCGGGATTGAGCCCCGAATTGGATTCTCTGCTCAGTGGGGATCCTGCCTCCCCCTCTCTCTCTGCCTGCCTCTCTGCCTGCTTGTGATCTCTCTTTCTTTCTGTCTAATAATTAAATGAAATTTTAAAAATAAATAAATAAAAAAGTCTAGAAACTGATGTTACCTGTCAATTGATGTCATTTAAATCTCATACACTGTGATCCCAAGAAAATCCAGCCAATAGGAAATAAAACTAGAATGAAGGGTCAAAATGTATTAAATTGTTGTTATTTAGTCCTTTGGAAATTATTTTATGATGCTTATATACTGGTCAATGATAATCTTCATGATATGCATGATAAGGTATTCCAAATGTACTCATGAAATCAACTCAGACGGTATTGCCTTTCTGATCTATAAATTCCCTCTAGTTAACCCTATATATACATTTCTCCCCCACCTCAACTCCACTTGTTATTTTTGACTCTTCTAGACTGGAGTTGGCTAATAATGTTCTGAGATCTAATAGTATTGGGGTTTGAACGTGGGGTTTCTGGGCCAGCTAAGTTCACTGGTAAGTGGTGGGTGAAGTGAAGCAGTTAACAACAATGGAGAATGCACTGAGACAGGTCATTGGCTCTTCCATACTCTCAACAGTAAAAGTTTCCTTCCATTGGGTTATATAAAGGAGAGCTGAACAGAGCTGCTGCCATACCCACAGCGAGCAGTTTAGTATCTGCAATTCTTCAGTAATTTTTTTTTTGAAGACCTCAAAAGGCTGCACACACGCACAATGATTCATTGTTTAATATCATCCAAATCTTAAGAACACGGATAAATTTTTAAGAGCTTGTCTATTTGCAAGGCATGTAGAAATGATGATTCTATATTTATCTCAATATATAATTAACAATAATTTATAAGTAATGGGTATCATGTTCTGAAGACAAATCACTGGCCTTTCTTTTCTTTCTTTTTTTCTTGTATAAGTAGTGGCTGAGGGTTGGGGTTCTGCACAGTGATTTCCATGACACCCAATTTGGCATCTTATACTGTCACAATGAGCTCATGATTTCAGGTGAGGAATAAGCAGGAGCACATAAACCCTCAAGCAAAAGAGATGAAATTTTCATCCGAATGTCCTAAAGAATAAAAATGATGGAGATAAAAACAGAAAATATATGACATGGACAAAGTTGTTTCTAACTAGAACATTTTTCAAAGTTTTCTAGGGGCATCAATTGCTCTCTGAGCAAATCATTTAGTACAGAGCTCTAGTGAGAGCATTAGCAAACGATCCCCTCTGCCTGCAATTAGATTAGTCATGCACTTGTAGGCCAAAATTTATGGTGATTGGTATTCCAGAAGAATGGTTGCACAGTGCTTTACAGAAAGGAAATAAAGAAAACCACTAAAGTGCACACCAAAGAGTGCAGACCTTTATCTTTTAAAAATTGCTCTTATTTCTAAAAAGCTTATTTCATAAAACAAAGAAAGATATAGACACTGCAATATAAATATTCCCAACCCCCAAACAGATTCTTTGTTACTATTGCTCTCATGAACATCATGAGCCTTCATGCCATGTATACTCAGGAACTCACTTTCTTGATCATCTAGTTTCTAAACTCTGGGAAGGGAGAACGGATACACCTTTCTATCTTCCAGGCACATGCACATTATTCTCATCATCATCTTCATCTATATGATCATGATCATTCGCACACAGTTGTCCTTCGCAAGTAACGGTCAGTATTTTAAAGATTCATTTAGGGTTTGCATCAGGAAAGGTGCTGCGTGTGTTTGGAAAGTAAAACGTGAGGAAGGTCACAAGTTGTTCATCCCAGTGAATTGTGGGGGATGTGGGCCCAATTCTGCACAACACGGCTCTGTTCCAGCTGTTTGCACTGGACTGAATGGATTAGCAAAGTCTGTGTGCAGGCGTGGTCCTGGCCCTAGCTGCTAATTCTGGATCCCAGTGGATGGCAAGGCCATAGACACGCACTCATCGTGCTGACTGATGTGACCAAATGGGATTATCTTGAGGATTTGGAGAGTTGTTCTGCCACCCAAAATGTGGGGATAGAATTTCATCTTTTCACATCTATTTTTCTAAGTTGCTTTCTTTTCTTAAAACACTAAACATACCAAACATACCTCGATCTTTTTAAACAAGTGATTAAACCTCAGCTTGACATGCACAAAGAAAGCCAGCCAAATTGTCCAAATTTATCATGGAGGCCACTTGGCTGGGAAATTGGAATCTCATTAGCTAGGTGGCTCTTTCTAGGTGTCAGGGACCTTGAACACTAGAGGTCTGTCAGTTTAATGCCACAGCTACAACAATGGGCATACATGCAAAGCTCGGAAATGACTCAGAGAGATCATCTCAGTATTTCATATGGGAGAGTGGTTATAATGAGAAGTATTATATATGAGAAGGAAAGTATTTTTATGGCCAATTTAAAACTGATATCAATTAGGGACTGGCAAAATAATATGTTTTGCTGTTGACATTTTTTTTCTCAAATTGTTTAAAAACTCTGATGGAGCAGAGTTTCAAATGATTATTATGGCTATTAATTATAGATACATCCATTTGCTTAAGTAGATATTTAAAGCAAGAGTGTTGATTATAATATTAAAAATATTTATTCTCTTTATTAAAAACTATTTCCTTTACATTTGGCAGCTATTAAAGATCATGATTTGTTCATGTTTAGGAGATATATTTGACATGAGAAATCTGTAGGGATTTCAGGCAAATTTTGGTGAACAGGTCCCAAATTGTTATATTTTGAATATTGCCTTAAACCATTGGGTGACTGGGAAATACTTATATAAATAGGAGCATTGATAGAACAGGCACTGTTATGTTTTAGGTACTGTACAAAGAGATTTGAATCCTGCTTCTTAAGTGTGGTCCATGGGTCAAGTGCATCAGCATCACCTGCGAGATCGTTAGAGAGGCAGCATCTCTCGGGGCCCCACCCCAAGAACTACAGCATCAGACTCTGAATACAACAACCTCTCTTTGTGTAGTCACACATCCCAGTGCAAGAAGCACTGCTTTCGCATTTCATTTCTAATTCCTCACCGCAGCCCTGCAATTTCAGAAAAGTTAAGTCAATGTGCAGGGTCACAAAACTAATAAGAATTGAAGTTTTTACGCAGATTTGGCCATGTTTCCATCTACCGTTACACCCTTCACTTGTTGAAAAGTTAGCCCTTCTTAATTGTCCAGCTCAGATTCCACCACCTCAATATCTCTCCTGATGGTTCCCGTTGCTCGCTCTTGTTGCAATATCTCACAGTACTTTGATTTTTTTCTGGTTTTTCCATATTAACACAGTCTTGTCTTAGATGATAAGGGCTATATCATCTCCATATAATGGCTATATAATATCCATAAGGATAAACACTATCTTTTTTTGGCTTCCATGGTCTATTGCACTTGGCATAGCAATTGCCATATAGTATGTGCTTGACAGATGAATAAATTAACCATCGAATTGAATGAATTGAATAAATTAACCATTGCCTCTACCCTTTAAATAAAGCCATTCTGTAGTTCATTAGAACAAGTAAATTCAGTTTAGTATATATTAACAACTGCTAATTGCTTCAAAGTTATTACTACTTGGCTCACATTAATATTAATAATGGTAATTCCTACCATGTATACGAGATTTTATAACTTACAAAGTACTTTAACACGTATAACACCATTTATTCCTCACTACAATGTGGGGGCATAAACATTCTCTTATGCCTATTTTACAGATCTAGAAATTCATGCTTACAGAAATTAAGTGACCTGAAAAATATTACGGGAAACACCATGGTACAAAAACTTAAAGCCTTCTGATTCCAAAGCTTGTGCTCTTTCTGAAGCAAAAATACATATAAAGTCAAGAGCTATCTTCTCAAATGGTATTTGTAGAGCCCTCATATACTATATACACTGACCTTCAGACATCATTCTTCAAATGAAGATGCTGAAATCAGAGATAAAAGAAAAGAAAAATCTACAAGATTTGGTAACTAGTTAGCAAGATGCTAGAGAGGATGAAGGAGAGATAGGGTTAAAAAGGATCCCCAGATTTGGAGCTGTGATGCCTGGAAATGGGATGGCATCATTGAGTCAACAGAGATGCATCCTGGGGACACAACAGCTTGGGGGAGGAGAAGGGTCATGGCTCACCAGGTTCTCTTTCTCCAGCTTCTGTGGTGTGGTTACCTATGTCAAGATGGAGCTTGGCCTCTGGGTGATTACACTGATCATATGCCCTGTCACACGAATAGGAATTAAATTTGGTTGATTTAAGCCACAGAGAATTTAGGACTGACTAGAGTATATTCTCTATTCCAGGCTATCCTGACTCAGACATATAAGGAGAACTTTCTATAGGGGGCTGGTTGAGTAAAAAAGCAATTTGTGTTCTTTATTTTACAACTCTATTCTCATTTCTTTCTCTTTCGTTTCCATTGCTGTGAATGAGCACCTTTTGAGTCAGACTTCTAAAATAGCAGATTGAAATATTGCTGGTTTCACACTCATCCAGGAGGAGAAGACTTTTCATCTAATTGTTGATGGCACCGAGTAGGAAGATCTAGGATCTCCAGTTAGAAGTCCTGGGTTATAACCTTTAATTCTATGTTTCTGTGGTTGTGAACTAGGGAATGTCACTTAACTTGTCTGAACTCTATTTCTTTATATGTGATACTACATAGCTCATATGGTTGTGAAGAACCAATGAGCTACTATGGATGAAAGCAGTTTGAAAATTTTAATATGTTATAGAGGATGTAGTTATCAGTGTAAGAATAGAACAAAGGACAAAAATGTAGCTGTCAATACAAATATCTACTGGAAAGCAAATTGTGTCTTTTTATTTTTAAAAAATTTTAAAAATTTAACTTAATTTCTTTTCAGTGTTCCAAAATTCATTGTTTATGCACCACATCTAGTGCTCCATGCAATACGTGCCCTTCATAATATTTTAAAATTAAGGTGTGTGTTTTTAAAAATATTAAAGTCAGAAAAATGCAGTGTTGAGCAAAAATCAGAGCTAGTTTTGATGGTTTTTTGTAAAGAAAGATTCCCATTCATTGAGCATGAGCTACTGGCCAAGCCTATGCTCCAGGCTTTTCCTACTTTCACTGCAGTATAACAGTGACTTCTGTTGACTCATAGTCACTCACCTTTATATGAGAACAAAATAGACCTTTAATTTAGGAAAATAAAGGTCTAACTTTATTAGATTTCTAACTTCACATTTTTTTTCACATTTTTAACTTCACATTTTTTTTCTTTTATTTTTTATTTCGTCCACAAATCCACATATCAATAGTTACTACATCTTTAAATTGGTATGGAAAAGAATGTGCTAACACCCATTCCTGGTGCATCTAGCCTACTACATTTTGAGAATAGCTCCAAGACATAACTTACAGACGGACAAGACTGTTTGCCAGGGCAGGGCTTAGATAAGGCAAGACTTGGCTGCTGTGCCCGGGGAGCAACATTTACAGAAGCACTCAGTCTCACCTTCACACTCTGAGAGTGAGTGCCTCATGGTTCCCTGGCACCATTTTGTCTTTCTGTAATTCCTACCATGTTACCCCTCATTGCAGCCTGGCCAGAAAATTTATAGGAAAAATCCCCTAAAACATCCTATTATATACATGACAATTTCTTTCTTATAAAAGGATTAAAACCTCTCTATTTCACACAATATTTAGTACCATTGTGAAAGGGCTTAGAATTTAAGGAAATTAAGAATGTTTCAGTTTCTATGATAGAGCACCAAAGTTGAACTCACAGAGAAATGCTGAGATGACAGAGACTAGCACAAGTCATAAGCCAGAAGGTAAGGTTTGATCAAAGATCCAGTACAGATGAACTTTCTCTGAATGTTTCCCTGATATAGGTTCCTATAGGGCTGTAGATAGACCCTTCTTTTTAAGTCTCATCATGGGATTTCTTTGGAGAAATATATCCACACTTCTGTTTCCTGCTCCTTTGCTGTTAGACTACTATATTATTCCTCATGTTGTGGGCAATTGTTTTCTCTATTTCCCATTTTTTTCTTCAATAAGTATATAGTACTCATAATGAACACATTTAGAATTAAGTAGTGAATTGGACCTAATCTATGATTGACTTGCTTCTGACCCTCAAATGACTTTTTCACATGAATTCTCATGACTGCATCTTTCCACACACTTGGGTTCTCCTTCAGTCTATTATTTTATTTATTTTATTTTAATTTCTTTTTTTTCCTTTTCATTATTAAAATATTTTACACCAGATCTACCTCTTAACTAACTTTTAAGTGTATGGAAAACAGTATGATAGTGCCTCAAAAGAGTTAAAAATAGAATTATCAAATGATCCAACCGTCCTACTTCTAGGTATTAATCCAAAAATAATTGAAATCAGGATCTCAAAATGTATTAGCACTTGCAGTTCATAGCAGCACTATTCATAGTAGCTAAGATATTGAAACAACCTGTCCATTGGCAGATAAATGGATAAAAGAAATGTGGTATGTATATACAATGGAATATTATTCATCCTTTAAAAAGGGGGTAATTTTGTAAAATGTGAAAACATGGATGAAATTTGAGGACATTGTGCTAAGTGGAATTAAGCCATTACAGGTTCTTCTTTGGTTGTCAAGGCTGGAGAGCTGCTACTCTCACCAAAGTCTAAGCCTTCCTTATGTGCAATGGATCTGATCCCCTTTTTACTTCTCTAATTAATATTTCTCTCTTTCCTGGATCATTGCTATCAACATGTACATATGCTCTCTGTCATATTTAAAACTATCTTTTGGGACCTCACCTTCCTGCTTGTGCACAATTTTACTTTTTTTTTTTTGAAAGATTTTATTTAATTATTTGAGAAAGAGAAAAAGAAATGAGTGGGGGTAGGGGCAGAGGGAGAGGCAAACTCCCCACTGAGCAGGGAGCCAGACATGGGGCTCAATCCCAGTACCCTGGAATCATGAACTGAGCTGAGGGTCGATGCTTAGTCGACTGAGCCTCCCAGGCACCTCTTACTTCCACTTTATTTTACCTTCATAGCCAAACCTTTTAGTAATTATCTGCAGACACTGTCTACACCACTTCATCTCCCATTCTCACCTCCATGCACCCCAATCAGGCTTCCTTGGGGCTCCACATATGGCTGAAATTGCTCCATTCAAGGTCACAATTGACTTCCATGATGATGCTAGATCCAATGGACATTTATCTCTTTTCATCTTATTCAACTTCTCATTAGAATTCAAGACAGCCAACTGCTCCCTTTTTCTTGAGACATTTTCTCTTGTTTCCAGTGTTACCCTCTTCCGCCCCTCTTTCATACCATGTTTGTTTATTTCCTGCCTTCATGGCCATTCAGCTTCTGCTTTTCTGGCTTCTTCCTCCCTGTATAACTTGATTCTGGGACTCCTCCTCTGCTCCAAGCTACTCTCTCCCAGGGGTAATCAGCCAGCCCATGTTTTTGAATACCAATTGCAGACTCATGCCTCCCTATATTATATCTTTGGCTCCGGTGTCTCACTTAATTTCCAGACTCATATATCCAACTTCCAACTTGACATTGCCACTTATATGTCTAATAATTTATTCAAAATTTCAAGGCCCTATACAGCAGGACTTGTTGAATCGAACTCTGAATCCTATTTCTAATCCCAAAGTTTGGACTGAGTGGTAGCTTCTAAGACACTAATTGTCTTCTAAATAGTCTCACTGTTTCCATCCTGACAGTGTCACAGTCTTCCTCTTCTATTTTTCCAGACAGCAGCCAAAGTGATCTTTTGAAAATGCAAATTACTTGAAACTTTTCAGTATCATTTTGGTCTCAGCTTAAATGTCACCTCCTTGCAAAGTCTTTCCCTAATTCACAATTAAAAGTAGCACTTGTGTCTCTCTGTCGCGTTATTCTGTTTTATCGTCATCGTTACATTTATCAACAAATGATGGTTACCTGTTTCTGTGTCATCTCCATGAATATAAGGACATTTCCCACTTTGTTCTTTACCTTAGCCCCAGTGCCTAGTTCTCAGCACATAATATGGCCTCAAAGAGTAACTGAATAAATGAATGATGAATTTATCAACAATATCTATTGAAATATGTCAGGACACTCTTTGGCTATGCCTACATAACTACTAGGTTAGGAGATTTTCCAATTCACTTGGATAATCAGATTAATCTTTTTCAAGTAACTGAAATAGTTTTTTATCCATGAAAAGGTGCTATTTTACCCAGTGATGACTTACTTTATGCAAAATACATGGAGGCCAAAAAAAGGACCATCTTTGGAATGTTCTTTGTAATCATCATATATAAATGGATGATTTTTTTTAACGATTTTATTTACTTGAGAAAGAGAGAGACAGCAAGAGAGCACAAATAGAGGGAACAGCAGAGAGAGAGAGAGAGAGAGAGAGGGAGAAGTAGTGTTCCCACTGAGCAAGAAGCCCCACACGGGACTCGATTCCAGGAGACCGAGCTGAAGGAAGACGCTTAACTGACTGAGCCACCTAGGTGCCCCATAATTGGGTGTTCTTAAAAGAAAATATGTAGTGGCGTGGCCTGGGTGGCTTAGTCGGTTGAGCATCTGACTCTTGATTCCGGCTCAGGTCATGATCTCAGGGTCGTGGTGTCTGCTGAAGATTCTCTCTCTCCCTTTGCTGCTGCTCTGTCCCACCCCTTCAAAAAGTAAAACTTGAAACAAACAAACAAACATGTAGTCCTGCAGGGGTGAGAATTTTTATTTTTGTGTGGATTTTGAGGGCTTTGTTTTCCATTTCTGTAGTCCTGCAGGGGTGATAACTTTTATTTTTGTGTGGATTTTGAGGTCTTTGTTTTCGAATGTGTTTGCTCACATTCGAGGATGTGGTCATTCCAACCCAGAAAACTTTTGGGCACATCATGTATGGTCTTCATCCCAGAGACAGCCATAAGTTTCCAAATCCTCTTTTCCTCCCTGTATAACCACAGAACATTTAAATCCACAAACTATGTTTTGTTCACATGGCTTTCAGTATCCATAAAGTGGAACAGAGCTTCTCCACAAGTAGTCTCAGTTTAGAACTGAGACTCAAACCATCTTGGTTTTATGTTGACTGGGAGACACGAGGAGATAAGATTTATTTTCTTGTCCCAAATGTAGGCCCTACCTGATTATGTCACTGGTGGGCTCTGTCATGTCCCCATGTGCCCAGGTACACGTGTATACTGGTGCCTTGACTGAGAGAGAGTGTTTCTGAGGTCCTGACGGTCTCAACCCAGAGCTTTTCCTCCGGAAACCCCAGTCTACCATTCCTCTCAAGACAGTTGGAGTCTCCACCAAGCGCCAGAGAATGTCACATCTTTATCGCTGTTTCCAGGGGCTGCCGTCCAGCAGAAGGCACCGGCACAATACATCTTTGTCTTCCTCCAGCGAACAACCTGGGGTGGACCAGGTCAGGCGTGCCTTCAACATTTGGGGCCTGCTACAGTTGTCCGGGCCCCGGAAACTCCTTACGATGGCCTGGCCCTCATTGTTTTCAGAACCTTGGCTCTCCTTACCATTCTCATCATCCAAATTTATTTAAGGATGAAACTATTAGAAACACAATTGGTGAATTAATGTCATAGGGACTGCTGCTGGCAGCTCATCAATTTTTGATACGCCACTCAGACAAATGAAACATAAGCCACCCAGAACAAGGGGACCTTTTGACACTTCAAAGGAAACCCCTATGGGTGGTTTTCTCTTGAAGCCACACTAAACTGGCTCGGATCTCCTCAGCTGGAAGCTGCCAATGTCTCATTAACCCCTAAAAAGGCCCGGCATGAGCTTTTCTTTTCAGCTATAATTATGCCATGCACTCCTGTTATGCTGCAGTGAATCGCAACACTGTCACCAGCACATTATAAACATCCACCCTAATTGAAAAGCAGATTAGACTCTTGTGTTAATTAGCCAAAAAGCCCGCCCACTTGCATGCATTATGATTGCCTCTTAAATACTGAGGATGTTGAAATCCCTCAGAAAGACAAGGCAGACTTAATTGCAATAACCTGCAAATTAAGTTTAATTTACTTTAAATTTACCGGTTTAGCAGGCTCATTTGATGGTGTTAATGTTCTAGCAAATTAATTATCTGAATTAGTCATGCCTGGTGGAGTTTTGCAGCAGAATACATTGTACAGTGGCCTATTAATAACAGACAAACAGGACAGGATTAATGAGAAGATTATGCTTGAGTTCCTAAAAAAAAAAAAAAAAAAGGATCTTGCATGAATTCAAATATAATCACCAAAGTGCAAATACAGACACAGAATATAAACAAACTGAGATTTATTACACTCTATAGCATGCCATCCAGGAGAAACAGTAAAACATGGCCAGTGAAGTCTCAGACAGCAAGAGCCCTAGTCCATACAGCCCCGTGGCGTTCTCACCATAAACTGCCTCCTGTTAGCAAACATAGGTGAGTCCCCGAGACAGGCGGTGGACTGCACGGAAGGAATTAGTAGGTTAGTTTGAAGTTGGTTCTCTATGGTTAATTCTAGGGCCCTCTTGGTAGTTCATGAGCATTAAGATGCTCTCTAGAACCCACTTGCAACCATTCCTCTTGGCTGCCTCCAGATAACCCCTAGCCATAAAAAATCAGAAACAATGCTGCTCTTGCTACCCCTCTTCTCTTTGTCCCAGTGCCTATCTGTCAAGGCTGGGGGAGGGTAATATAGGGAAGGGGGCGCCGATTTAGAAGGATGGGCATAAAAAATTATATTAAAAAAAAAAATGCTGAGCCTGTAGAAGGATGGGCATACAAAGGCTGGGAGAACATTTAGAGGATTAGCACTTTGGGAGAATCTTCCAGATTCCCCTCTCCAGGAGGATAAGAAGTGAATCTTGGGCTTCTTTCACCCCCGGGTCCTAGATTAGGGCCTGGAACATAGCAGGGCCTCAGCAACACTTGTTTTCTTGGGAATGGGCGAAACACAAAATGAGCTTAGTGACCATCTTGGAAGAAGGATTTCTCAGCTCAGAGACTATGGTCGGGTATTGCTCCTAACAAACAGGGAATTTCTCTGAAAATCCAGAGCCAGTGAAAGCTCAGTTATAAATAGGCTTTCTCCGTTTGGTTCTGAAGAGACGCGTACAGGCTCTCTCTCTGCCATCCGCAGCAGAAAGAAATCGCCTCTGGGTGTCAAACTAATAATCTTTGACTGGCTCGAACTGAATACGGCCATGCAGTGATTGACCTCAACATGCCAGATTATTGATTGGGCTGGAGATGCCTAAGCCATCATTTTCTTGGAGCAGTAGTGGCTTTTGTCTTGATTCCGTCCACAGCTGTCACGCTGTGGTGAGCCATTGAAAGGGTCCACATTTGCATCCTTCATGCATTTATGCTTTGTGGCTTAAAATAAAAATGCCACCACTTGAAAGAAAGGCTGAACCGTTGATTCTGGTTTTTTTTTTTTTTTTTTTTAAATTATCTCATTAAAAGCCAAAGGTTTGGCTTTAGTTGGGGGTGGGGGGGCAGACATGCAGAATATGGAAACTTGCTTTATGGGGCGTATTTAATCTGGGGGAAAAATAATGAGAATAAAAATTGTTTCAATATGTTTTCTGTATTGTGTCAATAGATCACACAGCTCCTTTCTAGAGTCACATTTGCTGTTAGGATGGTTGGGATTTTTGCTGTTTTTGTTGTTGTTCTCTGTTGAATTACAATTTGGAGCAGTAAATGAAACTGGCACAAAAGCAGGTGTTATTAAAACTGGGCAGGAAAAGGACAATAACAACATAATTCCACTTTAAAGGCCGATATGTGTATGGTTGAAATGACTTTGGTTGGAACGCATAGGGAATAGAAAATACACCATAAAGAAAATGGATTTCGGTGACACATAAACAAAAGGCAAATGACTAATATATTTACATATAACATGTGGTGTATTCATTGCACACCATGGTGACAGAATTGTTTATTTCATTTATAATTTATACAGCAAAATCTTATTAAATGTGTAACTAGTTTGCCAGATGATAATATACGTAGGAGATTAGGCTTCTATTGTAGAATATCATTACCAACAAAAGATTTTCATTTGTGAGTTAATTTTTTCCCAGTCCCTTCTTTCCGGCAGTGTTTGCTCTGAATAAAAGCCTGCCTCCTCAATCATGCTGATGCTGCTGTGAGAAGAAGGGAGCCATGGAGGAGGAGAGTGCCCATTGGCCAAAATAAGACACCTCTTGGGGTGTTTTACAGGCTATCAGTCTTGGGAACATGTGAGGAACCACCAATGGGTGTAGATAAACTTTAGGGTGATTTGAGACATCCTAGAAAACTCTTCTCTGGCAAGCAGATTCTACCAAGGACCGGAAATACCAGAACTGGGACTTGTCTGAGATTGCTTCAAAGACTAGAGGGTCCCGTGAGCAGGTGTTGTAAAGAATGATTTCACAGTGCTGCCTCTCTTCTGATGGGCCATAGGTTGGAGACTTCAGGAAAATTCTAGACACCAAGGATGCATGCATTTATATGGAAAATAACCTTTCTCAGGACATTAACTGAGCAGCACTTTTTTTTTTTTTTTTGCTTTCAGCACCACAGTGTGTATGTTATCTCCCCTGTGATCTGTTCCTCATACACAGAGAAAACTACTCGTTCTCATTATTCAATTTCAAATAAGAAAAGAAACCCCCTCCCTTTAGGATTTTCCTTTATGTAGTGTTATTTAATGAAGATCGGACCATTTCAGAATGTTTGTAGTGAATCTCATGGCAAAGCAGGAGAGGGGTGTTTGCGAGGGGCTACAAGATAGGTGGGATTTGGGAGGGGGATGGAAGTGAGGTGGTGGAAAAATGCTTTTAAACAATAAAATGTATTTTACTTTCAAGCCTTGAGCCGTCAGCCTTCATTCCAAATAATGTATCCTGACAGTTCATAGCTACTCTTAAAAACTGGGTGAAGCTTTTGCAGTTGCAAACTAGTGTGATAAAACATGAAAATACTTTATTCAGGTAAAGTGGAAATAGCTGTTCAGCCTGGTTAAGTTACACAGAAACCTTTTCCTCTCTAAATTAATGTACTGTGCAAATATCTTGCCTGTGACACCCTAGCTGTCCACTTAATAAAAGCCCTTCCAGTGAAAACTGTGTCTTAGTGCATCAAAGCATTAGTGAGTTTTCTAAACCTAAAGCCAGATAAACTTGTACATTCAAAACAAGCATGTGAGAAAGTGAATCTTAGAGTTGCCAATCATAAGTGGAAAAATGCAAAGAACACATATTTATTCAGTCTCTACTCTTGGCCTGGGAGAAGGCAAAAACTGTTGTTTTATTTTCTGTACACTTCTCCATTCATTAGTTCCATGATCACTCAAGAAGGCAAAAGGCAGCTCTAGGGCATCCTCATTTGGATGCCAGAGAGTGTCAAAGTAACAAAAAGAAAAAAAAAAAAAAAGAGGAAAACTAGAAAGAATGATGTTATTTTTTTTTATTGCGCCTCAGTGTAGGCCCCAGTATTAGATTGTTGCCAAAATAGATAAAGGGTTCAATTAACAGATGTATAGAGTCTAGAATCTAGGAGAAGATGTTACTGCTCAGACCATATCTGGATTATTATGCTCAATTCTGAGACTCAGAGACTCAAGCAAACTAACTATTATTTACAGAAGAGTAAAAGTAGTCATGATAAAATATGAAATTATGCTTAATGAGAAGCAGTTGAGGGAATGGGAGAAATGCGTCATTAAGAGAGATTAAGTTCTTACAGAAGATGTATGATCACTTGATGATTTTGTTGAGGCTTTACAGTAGCGTATTTTTCCTTCTTCACTTAATAATAATAGTAGAGTAATAGTAATCATAATCATCATACATGACACTTGTTTAGTACCCTCAAGTTTACTAACTTACAAATGTCATCTTATTTGGTCCACCCAATACCTTAGGGGGAAATTACTATGATCTGTGTTTCACAGATGAGCAAATGGACTCAGTAGCTAAGTTTCTTACTCACAAGGGCACAGATAAAGGGAAAGTTTCAGAATGTCAGGTCCATTGACTCCAAATCATCATGGGCAGCTAGACCAGCTTATCTAGACGATTCTTTTTAATCCTCAGTTTTTATGATTTTA
The DNA here is from genome assembly GCF_964662115.1 of Mustela nivalis. NCBI lineage: Eukaryota > Metazoa > Chordata > Mammalia > Carnivora > Mustelidae > Mustela > Mustela nivalis. The sequence continues at coordinate 60,358,568 of NC_139034.1, read as the reverse complement.
ATAAACTCAGAGGCTTGGAAAAATGCTTTTCTTATTCACCATTTTACTCAGGCAAACGCTTATTACTAAGTGTCAAACACTGGGCAGGTTCTGAGGATAGTATTATGAGTAAGGTATGGTCAGTTCCATTAAGAATCTTGCCCAGTGAAGGGGAACCAAAGAAGTAGATAATTAGAATTAATCACAGGAGTCATGAAGGAGTGCTGTGAGGCCTTAAAAGGGCAATTAAGTCTGCGATTGGAAGGGCAGGCAGATAGGAAGTGCATACAGAGAAAATTAGAGTTGAGTTATGTCATGAAGGTTAAAAGAGGAAGAGGAAGAGGAGAGCATGGGGAGGCTGGAAGACATTTGGGTAGAATTCTTTGGAAGTTCTTGATATTTGTATTCAGTGTATTTACTTTGTGACCCTGTAGGGTGACCAATACCTTCTAGTTTGCCCAGGACTTTTGGGGTTATAGCGATTACAGTCTCGAATCCCATGGAACTTCTCAATCCCAGGAAAACCAGGGTGATTGATCATCGTACTTTAAGGGGTTAGTACTGGACACAATGGAGTTACAAAGCATAGAGAGGACTCCAAATAGACACAAGTTTGTTAGTATTAAGGACAGGACGTGACCAAAGTATGTTTGCTATTGCTTAAAAAAATCATTTCAGTTTAATTTTTCTTTGTTGTCAAAGAAAAATGCTAAATGCTGGGTGATTTCTGAATACTCAGAAATCAGAATACTCAGAAATTTTTTGCATGTTGGGACCCCAACATGGAAAAAAAGAAAAACAAAACCCTGATTGATCTTAGGATGGTTAGTGTTATAGCACTAGCCAAATTTGACTCTTTTCACTTAATTTCTAAGAACCTTAGATACCGAACAATGTAAAACTAAAATTCTATTAATATATATATATATATATATATATATATATATATATACAATAATATTATTATAAAATAAATGTAGATAATATGCACGTTGCTACAATAAAGCACATCTATAACTAGGGATTATAGAAAATGGATACCTCCTAAGAATTTTAGTAGTAAAAAAACAACAGAAAGTGTTCATGGATATTTGTAGAAGTATCTTGCCCTAAAAGATTCATACTAACATGTCAGATTTGGGAAATATGCAAGTTCTATCAAGATGACTACAAAGTATATTCGGGTCTGTAATGTAGGCTTGCTGAAATATAACAGGTTACGTAAGAATCAGGTATGAGCATGAAACTCAGAGAGATGAATAGTAACATGTCATTATGTCTCTGGGATCCTTAGTGGAGAGGGCGCATGGTTCAGTTAATTGACAATCCTAGTGGACAGCATTTACCAACTACTAACAACTTAGCTCTGATTTTACTTTCCAAGAACATTCTCCAAGAGAAATTCACAGCTGGCATAGTAGACCATATGCCTTATTTAACTTTCTTTTCATCTTACGGCTCATCTCTTTTATGTTTGGTGAACATCATTCAGCTTTGAGTAATTGGAGATCTTGAGTTTGGAGTACTGTGGACCAGGGTGTTATGGGCTGAATTGTATCCTCTCCCAAATTCACATGTTTAAGTCCTAACACCTCATACCTCAAAATGTGACTGTATTTGGAGATAAGGTCTTTGAAAAGGTAACTGAGTTAAAATGAGATCATTGGGGTGGGCTGTAATCCAATATGACTGGCATCCTTTTAGAAGAGGAGATAAGACACAGATCTGCACAGAGGGAAGGTCATGTGAAGACACAGGGAGAAGGCAGCCATCTTCAGGCAGAGGAAAGAGGCCTCAAAAGAAACAACTTGATCTCTGCCAACAACTTGATCTTTGATTTTTAGTCTCCAGAAGTGGGAGAAAATAAAGTTCTGTTGCATAAGTCACCCAGTGCATAGTACTTTGTTATGACAGTCTTAGCAAACTAATACACAGAATGAGCTGCCTATCTGGAAGGAAGTGTCACCTGTCCTCTTTCCTTGACATATTTGTCAGTCGCACAGCAAATGACAGTTATGACAGCTGTGAGTAGAAGGTTGAAAGAAGGCAGTAGTAGTATTTTTCAGATAACCACACTGAAGCTCAAATTGGTTAGAAATTTAAATTAATTTCAATTTTAAGTGAGCAACCTGTTTAGTTCTATTGTCTTTTGGAAGTCTATTCTTTAGAAAATTTTATCCTGGAAGATGAGTGGAAAAAGAACTCTATGATCAAATATTTTTGGAACTACCACATGCTATTTCTTCCTTTTAGCTATTCACATAGCCTGCTAACATATTAAGGATCTAGGTGATACTGTATTTATTTATTTATTTATTTATTATTATTTTTTAAAGATTTTATTTATTATTTTGACAGACAGAGATCACAAGTAGGCAGAGAGGCAGGCAGAGAGAGAGAGAGAGGGAAGTAGGCTCCCTGCTGAGCAGAGAGCCCGATGTGGGGCTCGATCCCAGGACCCTGAGATCATGACCTGAGCCGAAGGCAGCGGCTTAACCCACTGAGCCACCCAGGCGCCCGGTGATACTGTATTTAAAGAAAAATGTTTTTTTAAGACAATTATCATATGATCTCACTCATATGTAGAATTTAAGAAACAAAATAGATCATTATTAAATCATTATGTTATACTCCTAAAATGAATACAATGTTAGATGTCAATTACATCCCAGTTAAAAAATAAATAAAGAAAATAATAATAATGAATGATAGATTGAAAATTTCTATTTTGCAATAAAACATTTCAAAGCAAAAGAAAATTCTATTTTGGCAATAAAGCAATAAAAATGTCATCGGTCCATGAGAACATAGGTCTAAGTGTCTCTGGAATAAACTGATGACATATGCTGTTTTCCTTTAGCCAGACTGCCTACCATACATGTTCCCCCTTGGTCATATTTCAAAACCCTTCTCAAGTTTCACCTTCTTTTGCAGCCTTTCCTAATCCATTCACCTTTCACCACTCACCACAGGCTATAATTGATTACACTCTTTTCTGGGTTGCATTCTGGTACATGGAATTAGTGTCATTTTGAAATGTACTTATTTAGTTACATTTTTTATTTCTCTTCCTAGACTAGGAGATTCTCAAAGGCAAGAAGTGTGTCACACCCATCTCTCTGTCTTTGGCACAGAACAGAGTGTCGGACGCATGGTGAGTGCTCAGTGAAGGACAGAAAAATGTACCACGTCCTCGTTTTGTACCCAGTCCTTTGATGCTGTATTCCCTGACCACATTACCTGGCCTATTTCTTCAATCATATTAAACTCATACCATAAAAGTTTCTTCTCAATAGAATGTTCTAGAAAAGAGGACCAACACCTTTAAAAATATTAAAATCAGGAAGGATCAGCTAGAGTTGATCACATTTTGAGTAATAGTAGCACCCATTTATTATACATGTACTATGAGTCCAGTCTGTGGTAAATGCTTTGCACACACTATTTCTGTGTGATAATGACAGCTGTTGGTTCTCTGTTGCCTTCATTTCCAAACAAAAGCACAAACGCTATTGAAAACATGAGCTGAGCTGAGAGTTCTTCTGCGGGGGAATTGTGAAGAAATGGGTGGTGAGGAAGAATGGTTCTCCTCCCCTATCTATATTTGAGACTTCCCAGGTGAGCAAGAGGTACTCAGCATGTGGTATCCCCCAAGACAGAAAAATTTGGCTTATGTATCATTTGCTGCATAATTGCCTGAAGAGAAGAAAGATACACATCTCTGGGAGCTATAGGAGTAAATCTTTCTCATTAATTCATATCCTCATTAACTCATATACTCCATTATTATATGAAGATGAATAAGATGTAATCCTTATTCCCTGGGAACTCAGCCAACTGGGAAAGATAGGCATTACCACCACACCACAGGTAAGAAGACATCTTGGAAAAACGGACTTCATGCTGTACGAGCCCAGAGGAGAGAGGCCTTAGGAAAGTGTGTTGCCTAAACTATTTTTTTTAGCTCCATAGTAACTTCCTTTCATAACCTTATTGAGGCTATTGTAATCTTCAGTTCCTTTCTTTTCTCTCATTTCCGGCATCCAACCTATCAGTGAGTCTTATCACTTCTATCCCCCAAATAACCCAAATTAACCTATTACAGTCTATCTCTACTACCACCATCCTAGGCCAAGTAGCCTGAGCCAGCACTGATTTTTGTATATATATCCCATCTTGTCCCCCTGCAGCCCATTTTCTACCCAATAACTTCTTTGCTTAAAAACTCTCCACTTGTTTACTGTCACACTTAGAATAAAATTCATATACTTTATTAAAGCCTACAAAGGACCTTTTGATCTGTTTCCTACCAAACTCTCGGATCTTATTTGTATGTTGTTCATTTTTGTCTTTGTGCCTTGAACAAGCTTGTTCTCGCCTCAGGGCTTTAGTGTTTATAGTTCTTTCTGCCTGAAAATATCTTTCTCGGGTTCTTTGCCCTGCTGGTTCCTCCTCAGATGTAACCTCCACAGACAGGTTTTACTGAAATCACTCTTCTCTAGTCAACCCCCTCCATTTCTCCTTGATATAGACATCATTATACTCACCAGTATCTGAAGCTATTTATTGGTTTTCTCGTTTCTTTTATGTCTTCCTCGGCTAGTAGACGTGCTCCATGACTAGGGCAGGGAACTTACTAACTTATGAATTACATTATCCCCAGTTCCTCGCATGGTGTCTAAAACATGGTCTATGCAAATCAAATAATTTCTGAAGGCATGAAAGAATGGAGAACACCTTCATGATTTTCTGCAGATACTGGCCAGCACAAAAAAATACAGTGGTGATATTCACTTCTAGAGCAAAGGATTAAACAATATTTGAAATCCACTTCCTAAATTTTCTCCGAGTCAAGAATCACTGAATATTGAAATGATAATTTATAGACTGTTCAACAAATGACAATTATAGTCAAGGAAAAGTTTTAGTTTGGGGGCTTTCCATGCATTGAGATTGCACTAGAAGGGAAAATGGTTTCTCAGTAATGCCTTTGGGCACTTCAGAAATGAGATCCTCTTGGATATCATTCAAAGGAGTCAAAATTTGGAAGGTACTCACTCCTGGGATTAACAACAACGGAATGAGGTCCTGGTGGCATTGAATGGAAAAACTGCTGGGTGCACCTGGGTGGCTCAGTGGGTTAAGCCATTGCCTTCGGCTCAGGTCATGATCTCAGGATCCTGGGATCGAGTCCCGCATCGGGCTCTCTGCTCGGCGGGGAGCCTGCTTCCCTCTCTCTCTCTCTGCCTGCCTCTCCATCTACTTGTGATTTCTCTCTGTCAAATAAATAAATAAAATCTTTAAAAAACTGCTGGAGTCAGGGGTGAAAAGAAGTTAGAGAGAACAGGAGACAGAGCCCAGGAAAACATGTTAGTGGCAAAAGAGGTAAAATGTCAGTTCTTGTACATTACTTGTGACCTGACCTCTCTGGGAAACTTGAATCCCCTGGGGGATACATGTCTGGTGTCAGCTTTATATGACAGAATCATCCTCCCACTGGATTCAATGGGAAAATCATGTCAATGTGTTATTTATTTATTTATTTATTTATTTATTTGTTTGTTTATTTTAATGTTCCAGAGCAAGGTATGACCACATGCTGCCACTGATTCACTGTAGACCTTCATGACAGAGGATGTAGCACATAGCACATGCTATGATAAAATGTGAAGGGCATATATAAGATTCTGGGTTTGAAAGTATTTATAACTATTTTGGCATTGAGTATATATTTACCTTATTTTCTCCCCTCCTTTCCTCCATCCTTTTCCTTCCAACTGCTGCATAAAGTGTAGGAATGGCAACATTCAACAGAATGTGTGTGTTACCATTTATGGATAAAATAAAAATTATTTCTTCTGAAATTGGTATGGGCAAAATGGAGATTTTCTTTGCAATAATTTTCAAATAGAATATATTTGAACATGCTCAAAGTTAATATCCTTTTACTTTGTGATATAAAATAATTGACTTTATAATAAAACAACAATCATGATTATAATGGGTGGTCTATCATGATCCCACATGTACAATAACTGTAAGAGCTGCAGTATCTCTGGTGTCTAGAACAATGCTTGGCGCACCATAGGTGCTAATCAAATATTTTGTGGAAGGCATAAAAGGACAAAGAGCTTCCTCTTTATTCTTGGCAGAATCTGGCTGGTGGAGATACGGAGTGATCATTACTGGAAGGAGGAACAGAAGAATGCCTGAAATCCATCCCTGCATCATTAGGGCACAATTATTATTATTACTTCTTTAAATACTCTGCATTTCCTCAGCAAATTCTACTTTTGGAAATACTTTTATATAAAATATCTGTAATCCTCAGAGCCCCCTTGTGAGGCAGGAAGGAGTTCCTCTCTTTCCTACTGCTAGAAAAATTACAACACAATGTATTTGAATAACTTGACTCTCCCTCCACCAATTTGTGGCAGACTCAAGATTAAAGCTGAGATCTCCTGACGCTAATCAAGTGGGCCACCTAAGGGTAGCATATATGTTTCAAAGAGAGGACAAATAGGCCGTGAAAGTTGAGATTTTTGGAGAAAAATAAAAAGCTGGTGCTATGATTTTTAAATAGCGCTGATGAAGAAGAGCAATAAATTCTGGAATTATTATCTCCAGAGAAATGAAGGCTGAAGCGAAAGCTTAATGGTGGTATAAAAGGATGATCTGTGATTATTATAACAGTATGATGGATCATAAAGAAAAAGGAAGATGTTCCCATCTTTGCTGGGTACGGATTAAAAGGAAACAGCTCCAGTCAAAGGTTATGGACCTTTAAATCAGTAATTCTGGCTGGAGCTACACAGGGGAGGAGAATGTGTCCCAGGGAAGATGACAAGGGAGCCGATGTGGTGTTGCTGGCACTGCCTTGAGATCCCCTGAAAACCCCTCAATTCATCTTTCTTATGGCTCCAACCCAGCAGAAACACTGCCTGGTTAGTCTCTCTACTCCCCCAGTCAAGGGGTAGCTACCATGAAGTCCAGACTTCTCAGAGATTTGAGAGTGTACTAACTCAGAAATTGCTTCTTATCTCCCTTGGCGCTTACAACTGGGTATTGAAGTCACAAAGTACAATGACAAGAAATGGGAAGGGACAAGTTATCTGTATGCCTGATAAAATGAAGACCCAGGCATTATCCTGGCATTAAGTAAATATTCATTTGTCTACACTAGCTGCTGGCCATTTGGATTCTATACATTTATTAGGGCTAAGCTTTCTCCTGTTCCCTACACTATCATAACAAAGTCTCCCTACACTATCATACTGAAGTCTTATTTTTCTGATAAAAATTAGATTTTTAGGGGCGCCTGGGTGGCTCAGTGGGTTAAGCCGCTGCCTTCGGCTCAGGTCATGATCTCAGGGTCCTGGGATCGAGTCCCGCATCGGGCTCTCTGCTCAGCGTGGAGCCTGCTTCCCTCTCTCTCTCTCTGCCTGCCTCTCCGACTACTTGTGATTTCTCTCTGTCAAATAAATAAATAAAATCTTTAAAAAAAAAAATTAGATTTTTAATACCCAAGTCTTCTGAAAAAAATCTAATTAATAAATTGAACAAGTCAAAGTAGTTTTGTTACAAAAATTAACCCATTTATTTTAACCCCCAAATGTTTCATATAGTGGAGCTTCTTCAAGCCTTCAAGTCCCTCAGTTATCTGATGTCAGACTTTACTGCGACTACAGAAGGAATGCTTGTAAGTCCGGGCCCCACCAGCTATGGTTTTCACACAGGAACCACAGTGCCAGACCGCCACACCTCCTCTTTTCATCAGTGTTTCTTGACACACTGGCTTACTTCAGTCTTCTCCAGCATTTTCCTGAGGAAGATAGCCTAATGGATCCTGTATTTGCTGACGATTCTGACTATGGTGCGCTCAGCCATGTCACCACAAGCTAGGTCCAAGCCCAGAAAGCTGAGACACTTGCACTCGGTGCTCTTGACAGAGTGACTTTCCCAAGACACGTGGCTGATACTGCCATTTCCCATGACAGGAAGTGGGACAGAGTTACAGAAAATGGACAACAGGACTCGGGTTTCTTGCTTGGCATTTATGGTCCTTTGGAATCTGGATTGAATCCCTTCCAGACACCTCAAGTTTTGCAGTGTTGGAAAGAATTGGCGCAGAAACCAAGTTGGATTCACTTTGACTGCTACTGTGCCTCATTCAGGCTCTGACACAAGATTGGTGTTCAATGTGTGTTCACTGAAGGAACGGATAAGTAAGAGGTGCAGGCCAGTACCATGGCCACGTTTTTCCCCGATATCTCCCTTGTGTTGCTAATGCAGCACTCTCCACCTGGAAAGTCTTTCCCTGTCATTTCCATTTTCTTTTTCTTTTCTTTTTTAAAAAGATTTTATTTAATTATTTGAGAGGAAGAGAAAGAAAGAGAGCACACAGGGAGAAGAAGAGGGAGAAGGAGACTCACCACTGAGCGGACAGCCTGATGCTGGTCTGAGATCATGACCTGAGCTTAAGGCAGATGCATAAGTGACTGAGCCACCCAGGTACCTCTCCAGTTTCATTTTCATCTTCTATAGTCCTATCTGTCCATGGTCCAGGTCAAAAGACTGCTCCCAATGAGAATTTCCTACATGTTAGAATTTGTCTCTCTCCTCTTTTCTGAATCTTCCTTATAGATATTGCATTTCCAGTACTCCATTATGCTCTAGATTACAGTTTCTGCTTTGAATATCTACTTCCGTCCCATAGAGTGTAAATCCCAGGAGATAGGGGGTGATATTTCACTGCACTTTGCATCATCCATAATACTTTGGGCATTAGAGGGTCTAAGAAAATTTTATTTAGCTAGACTCCCCGCTTCCTGCATTTACCTCCTGCATGCCTCCAACTGCTCACTTCCACTCTTCATTTTCCTGAATTCACAACTTTTTGTCTTGTTTTGGACAGTATCCCCTATTCAGGTCTCACATGTTTCTCCTGTCTCCTCGGCAAACCTTTTATCCCATGTTAGCTTCAGCTCAGGCCCTCCTCAGTCTTCTTGGGAAGCAATTTCTCTGCACTTTCTCTTCTTACCAGACATCTGAGCAGTTAAAGTAACTGTTTTGGAGTTCTAGGAAAGAGTGAGGCATAGATACAAAGCTAGTGGCCCCTTGGCCCTTAGGATAGGGGACAAAGGAAATATACATATGTGAAGGAAGACTGTGTCTCTCCAAGGATGTCTGCTTTCTACTTGGCTTCTGTTGACATTGCCAAGCAGACTTCTTTTTGAAGGTGGTCCTCACAAGTCTTCTCTCTCCCCAGCTCTGCCCTAAAGTCTCCAAGTATCTCCACATGATAAAATGGGAAGAAATAGTTGATTAGTCAGGGGATGCCCAAGAACTGGCTAAGGCAGGAGTGATGTGCAGAAAGGTGCGGACAGCAAGACAGAGTTGAGGCTTAGTTTAGGCAGAAAGGGGGTTATGAGGCAGGCAGGACACCAAAGGCAGGCAGGGGAGGGCCCGGGATGCTCCCTACTCTTCTTTTCATTGGGAAGCTATAAAGAAGAGATGTTGAAGGTGATAGAAGTTCATTTAGATCCATCTTTTTCCATCCTGGTGAGTTCAATTTCCCTTTCTCCTCACCATACCCATCATCCTCTCCTTTCTTAAACTCTTGCCTATATATTCTTTTTTTTTTTTTTTTTTTAAATCATAACTTAGCCACCTTTCTGGATGTTATTCTCTCAGGACCTAGGTTTCTCAACTTCTTTTGGTTTAAGTCTATCTGAATCATACTTCTGTCTGAATAGGATTTATATCCTCAACTGTAAGTTAAGGTCCCAGGACCCCTCCAACCACAAACCCCCTCTGGGATCTTATTCCACTTTCTACACTATCTAAAGGAAGATACCACCAGGAATGGCATTTCCCAGTGTTTGGTCCCCATTCCTGGAAAAAGCAGACTAGTGACCTGTCAGGAACTAGCTACAGCCATAAAGGTACAAAGAGACAGAAAAAGAGAAGTCAGCCACAGAAGAGGAATCAAGGACAGTGGCATGTTTGTGGTCTCAGAGCTAAGGCACAGGATGGAGAAGAATCCTAATGAGTAGACAATCCTTATAAGTAGACAAGAGCATAAATATTAAGTTTTTTTGATACTACATTGAAATACTATAGTTCTTCTTTCAATTGTCCTCTATTAACGGTGCCAACAACAACGACAAAATGTTTCTTCAGAGGCAGGCATGTGAGCAGTTCAGTTAGCTATTTGGAAAAAATCTATCAGAATCCCTTAATTTTTCATTCCTTGAACTTACTAATTAGTCAACTTCTATGACTTCATTTAAATAAGATGTTCTGCGAAAACCATATTGCACTAAGTCTGAGAATGGGGACTGTTTGAGAATGGGGATGAGTCAAGCTAATTTATAAAAATATGTTTGCAGATATCAAAAGAGGATGAGATCCTAGGTGTTAAATTATTCTCTGCTTCCAAAAAAAGAGCTTATTTTGCAGAAATATTGCCAGTTCACCAAATGCCTATAAGTTAAGGGCCATTTGAAAGGAAAGATGCATTTTTCCCAAATTTCATATAATTAGAAAGGCTTCACGGTCAAGCTTTCAGCGAGAGGTACTTCTGTGAACTATTGCTGAAGGCTGTTGTAACACAATTTTACTGTCTGGGCCACAGGATAGTTAAGGATTGAGTATCGGCTTCAGTAGGTCTTCTGTATATATTACTCTTTTCTGTTCCTCCTTGCAAATCCATCTTGGATTTGTACATGAAAAATTGGCAAGAATTAATAAGCAAAAATGGACAGCTATATGTGTCCTGGCACTTTCTGCAAAGCTGTCTGGAGAGCCACAGGAGTCAGAAGTTGTTCTCTTAGATCAGGAAGACTTCTCACTACCTAGCACTTTATCTATGTCTTACCCATCCCTCAATTTCAGCAACTTCTTCCTTGTTCTGAGGGACCTCTCTTGGTGGTGGTGCTCATGGTGACCCCTCCCTTTTCTGAGTCTGCCCTGCTCACTTGGGTGGCCCTCATTAATACTTTTTATTTTTTTTTTTTAATTTTCACTTGAATTATTGTTAGTTCACATATGGTGTAATATTAGTTTCAGGTGTACAATTTAGTGATTCATTCATTAATACTCTGAATAATCCTGGTTACACTTCATTATTTGGCCACAACGTGTTGTTTTCTAGGTTCTTCCTAAGGGGAAATTCCTTGTCCTTAACTGGACTATCTGTTTCTTGAAAGCAACATCTATGACTCCTTGTTTTATGTCATCCACTTTGAGGAAATTACAGTTGGAAATCAGTTAACATGTAACCAGTTAAATTCTTTAATGAGATGGATATCTCACAGAGGAATTTTTCTTTTTCAACTAGTATTTTTTTTTTAAAGATTTTACTTATTTATTTGACAGAGAGAGAGAGAGAGAGTGAGAGAGAGAACACAAGCAAGGGGAGTGGGAGAGGGAGAAGCAGGTTCCCTGCTAAGCAGGGAGCCTGGTGTTGGGCTCAATTTCAGGACCCTGGGATCATGACCTGAGCAGAAGGCAGATGCTTAATGACTGAGCCACCCACGTGCCCCTCAGCTAGTATTAAGTAGAGCTTTTTGATTAAATATACTTATAAAGATCCCAGTAAAATATTAAAAGTATCTGAAGACTTCAGCTTAGCTTTCAAAGTAAAGAAATGAGATAAATTATAGTATTGACTTGGAACACGTTGATCCTCATTTGCCTTTTCTTGTTGACATGAAGATGAAGAGTGGAGCAGTATGGCTCTATACTCGACACCCTTCATCTACAGCTGGTGCTACTACACCAAATGTGCTGTGTGTTTTCTCCCCATTAGTTCTTTGGCATGAGTACTGTTGTTATGTCCATTAGACAGATGAATAATTTTGAATTTAAGGAGGTGACTTGATGTCACTTATCCATTTATGAAGAGTAAGAACCAAGTTTTGAACCAGGTCTATCTGAAGTCACATCACAGCTCTTAATCATCTATCTCTACCGCCTTTGTTCTGCAACTAGCTAAAGTCTTACATATATTCCTCTTGTAAAAAAAAAAAGTTGATCCTCTTCATGCACTACAAATGGATGCTAAGTCCTAGGGTAGCATTATTTACAGCATATTTACATGGATCTGTCACCGTGTAGTGCACTGTGACAGTAAGTTTTCATTCAGTTCTGTGGCCATATCCACATCTGATCCTTCTAGGATTTGTGCTTTTTGGAATAGGCCAAATTGTAGTTCACAGGGCTATATACTGTGTTAAGATATGCTAAAATGGAAACAGTCTGTTAATGGCATATTTAAAAAAATATTTAGATACATGCAGCCATAAACTATACATTATGTGGAGAGAAAATAGAGACAGTTGATTTCCTTTTAGCTTTGACCACTGGGGACTCAGGGAATTGTCATCTGAGGGGATCTGTAATATGATACAGAGTCTTTCATCTCTGGGTCATTAGCACTAAGTCCAATCCAGGAGAATTATGGCCACTCTTATTCTCTGGCTATCTAGTGCTTTATAGGAAATAAATCTATATTTTGGGGAATTCCAGGAATATATCTACAGAACACTGTAACATCTATGACTTACTAGAAAGATTTTTTAAAAAAGTAGATTAATAAGAGTTGATAGTTATATCAGAAATGATTTTCTCAAGTCTGTACTAGAAATATGAAGAAAACTTGAGTTCTCTCTGCAGACATGGAAATCAGCCCCTCTAATTAAAATATCTGGAGGTAGTGCTGAATTCACTTGGCAAAACACGATGTGAATGGAACCACATATATGTCCTATACCCCACATGGACAGCTTGGGAAATAGACCTTTGTCTCTATGGAATTTCTAGAATTGCTCCAGAAAGACTAATTGATCAAGTGATGTAAGAACCATCTGAATTCAACAAGAGGACAGTTTATCTCCTGGATAACTGGTATAGCAGTCCCCCCTTATCTGTGGGGGATGTGTTCCAAGACCCCATTAGATGCTTGAAACCACAGATAGTGCTGAGCCCTCTATACACTGTTTTATCCTATATGTACATCCATACTGATGATAATATTTTTAAATTAGGCACAGTAAGAGGTGAACAAGTGTAAGTAATTATAAAATAGAACAATTTAACAATATCCTGAAATAAAAGTTACATGAATGTAGTCTCTCTAAATCTTATTGTGTGTACTCACCTTTCTTTTTTTTTTTAATTTATTTTTTATTTTCAGCATAACAGTATTCATTATTTTTGCATCACACCCAGTGCTCCATGCAATCCGTGCCCTCTACAATATCCACCACCTGGTACCCTGACCTCCCACCCCCCTTCAAAACCCTCAGATTGTTTTTCAGAGTCCATAGTCCCTCATGGTTCACCTCCCCTTCCAATTTCCCCCAACTCCCTTCTCCTCTCTATCTCCCCATGTCCTCCATCCTATTTGTTATGCTCCACAAATAAGTGAAACCATACGATAATTGACTCTCTCTGCTTGACTTATTTCACTGAAGATGTGGTCCATATACACTCTGGAGTATTATGCCTCCATCAGAAAGGATGAATACCCAACTTTTGTAGCAACATGGACGGGACTGGAAGAGATTATGCTGAGTGAAATGTACTCACCTTTCTTCTTCTCATGAAGATATGAGATAATAAAATGCCTACATGATGAAATGAAGTGAGTTGAATGATGTAGGTATTTTGACCTAGTGTTAGGCTGCTATTGTCCTTCTGATGTATGTCAGAAAGAGAAACACCTGCTTCTGGACAGGGGTCGATCATGGGTAACCGAAACCACAGAGAACAAACTCTCAGGTAAGTAGGGAATCACTGTATAGTGTAAGAGTTACCCTGCAATTGCACTACTGGGTATTTACCCCAAAGATACAGATGTAGAAAAAGAAAGGCCATCTGTACCCCAATGTTCATAGCAGCAATGGCCACAGTCACCAAACTGTGGAAGAACCAATATGCCCTTCAACGGATGAATACGGAAGATGTGGTCCATATACACTATGGATATTATGCCTGCATCAGAAAGGATGAATACCCAACTTTTCTATCAACATGGACGGGAGTGGAAGAGATTCTGCTGAGTGAAATAAGTCAAGCAGAGAGAGTCAATTATCATATGGTTTCATTTATTTGTGGAGCATAAGAAATAACACGGAGGACATTGGGAGGTAGAGAGGAGACATGAGTTGGGGGAAATCAGAGGGAGAGACAAACCATGAGATACTGTGGACTCTGAAAAACAATCTGAGGGTTTTGAAAGGGCGGGGGTTGGGAGGTTGGGGGAGCCTAGTGGTGGGTATTATGGAGGGCACGGATTGCATGGGCACTGGGTGTGGTGCCTAAACAATGAATTCTGTTACACTGAAACTAAGTTAAAAAAAAAAAAAAAAGAGTTAAGAGCAGGAACTCTAGAGCCAGATGACTGAGCCCATTGCATGTACCAGCTGGGTGACCTTGGGCAAGGTTCTCAGTCCCTCTACATTTCAATCCCTTGCCTTTAAAATATGGGTCATAATAGTACCTACCTCACAGAGTTGTCATGAGGATTCAATGAGTTCCTATAGATGAGGTACCAAGGGGAGCACCTGCTGTATACAAGCCCTGGCTGTTATTATCAGAGTGAGATACAGAGACCAATAGTGCTATTGTTCATGATAAAAGTAAAGTAGCTCTTGAATCTCTGTGGTTTTTTACATCTCTTGAATGAACTAGAATCTTCTACATCTGTTTGACATTGTCTGGGGTGCCAGGCACCCAGTGAGTTGCCAGAGATACCAATGGAAAAAAGTCATAGTCTTCACCCTAGAAAAAGGCAGAGAGGCATACTGAAGATGCTTAATCCTTAAGTTAAGTGCATGAGTGGAGATGTCAAGCCGTTAGGAGCGTGCAGAGGAAGGACTGAGTACTTCTCCTTGGGAGAGCTGCTTAAGTAGGTGATGTTCAGCTGGGTTTTGAAGGATGGGTGGAAGTAAGTCCACCAACAATTAGTACCTGGTGATTGATCTTCTTTCTGGAAGATGTGGTGTGAGCCCTGGGCTAGAACATTGGGCAGACTTTACCACCAAATGGCAGCAGTATTTGCAAATCAGCTATGATGTGATAGGTCTTGCTCCTAGATTGTTTACAAGAAGGTGGAGAGAAAAAAGCATCGAAAGACAAAAAAAAAAAAAAAAAAAAAAAAAAAAAGGATGAAGAAGAGAGAGAATTCAAAAGGGGAAAAGGAAATAGCATAATTTTCCCAAAGGTAAAGTTAGATACACAAAGATACAGGCTTTCCTGTGTAATATCCTATTCAATGGGAATCCTGTCTCTGTGGCTTATTTTAGTAAATTAATCAGATGCACTGAAGCCAAGGAAGGAGGCCTTTCACTGTTAGGAGTGAAAGAACTTTATTCAGAGATGGTCCCTCTAAGGAAATAATGCTATTTTAACTGATTTCTGTGTGACATCCGGATTTGTCCCTCAATAGGTAATATACAGACATTTAAACTGCAGTTTGCCCAGTTCTGCTTCACTGGCCATTGGGGAAATTCATCTAAAGCTGCAAAAAGGACTAGAAATGTTTGCATCATATTAATAAACGGGAAACCGAGGAAGCTGCCAACTGGCAGCCGAGTGTGTTTTGGTGGTTTGATAAGGCTACTAAAGAGTTTATGATGTGACAGATGTTTCACTACACTATTGTGAAATGAATAGATTATGAGAAGTAATTAGATGTACATTGGAATCAATGCTGTTATCATCGACGCCTTCGGGCGATGCAGTAGATGAGAGTCTTGGCAGCAGGTGGTCCAATGGCTTGGAGACAGGAAGACACACCGCGGGAGACTGAGTGACAGGTTTCACAGATCCAGGGGGTGAGAGATCTGAGCTGGGGCTTGCATTTGTAATCTTTACTCATGTATAAATAATAACAACTCCACCATTGACTTCGTATGCTGTGTCATAGCCTCTGTTACCCTCACACACATGTAGAACAGTGCTGGTTTCAACCACTCAAAGATATTCTTGGTTTCCCTATTTTCAAGTATGCATATGTATGTTCGATTGTAACTGACAGCTCTATCATTTTTTGAGGGAAGACTTTTAGGGCTAATCATCTGATGATTACATTTATTTTTAATGCTTGGCATTGAGCCGCCATTGTACAAAACTTCCTATAGGTTGCAGATCAGAGGCTGAAAAGTACTTTAACTGCCTTTCATCAGGAAGGCAGTTTCTTCTCTCTGGCTCAATGACTAACATTTAAAGGGACACGTTTGTCTCTCTGCTCTGTAAAATCCCTTTGCAGGGGACTTGGCAGGGTCACCCTCCGTGCTTGAAGCAACCATATGGAGCCTGCTGCTTTCAAGAGAAGGTTTTGGTTTCTGCCAGTTTCCAGGGTCAGCTATTAGCACACTGGGGAATGTGGAAGTTTCCAAGCACAGAATGAAGAGGGAGGGAAGAAATGGGTGATTAGGGGAATTAAGTAACTGATTCTTTGCGTACATCTGCTACCCCTGTAGGAAGACGAAATAGCCCGTAGAATCATTTATTAGCCTCTCTCTGCTTAAAACAGCAATGGTATTTATGTAAAAGAACATGGGAGGGTTTTATTGGATGATCTCAAAATAGTATGTCATTCTGATAATTAAAGAGATCTTAGAAAATATGTAGCATATGGCTGTATACTCACTCACATGTGTATGAGTTTTAAATACTCTAACTTATATATACATCTAATTAAGTAATTAACCAACTCTTCTAGCCATTCTTTTAATGCAGCTTCATTAAACCCTACTTACCATACCCCTGTTACTTGCTACTGTGAATATAAACCTAAGTGACTATGCCATGTAAAGCTCAATTGTCTCTTTGGAGATATGTGTGTCTGTGTGTGCATGTGTGTGTTTGTGTTTCTGTATGCATGCACTCTTACTCCCTAAGTGACTTCCATAAGAAGCTAGATGTTTTGTTGGTGAGATTCATTTTAGGTACTTTTTTTTTTTTTTTTGAGGCTATAATGTACCATGTATCAAACTTAATAGAACAGAGAGTGGAAACTAGAATGATTTAATAAAATAATATGAAGCTATAATATGCAAAAAGGAGGGAGGAACACTGGTTAGTGTTCTTAACTAATTCATGGATCTTTTGTGTAACTAGTGGCTAAGAAGATGGGATTTTCTTCCAGTTTAATAATCCTCTTAATAAAAGTTTAGGAACAAATGATGTATTGCCCAAGCCACATGTTAAACTAAGAATGATAAAGATCTAAAAGCACTAAACACAAAGCTTTTGCTTTTCAAAAGTTTGTTGTATTACCTGTGTCTGGGGTTCTCTAGTGTGAACTACTAGCAACTCTGATTTTGATAGAGCTCAGGACTGGTCAATCAGGACTTTCTGGGAGGGAGATAAAGCTTAAGCCTTCATAGATCATAGGACCTTGCCAAACAACCTGAAGAGGAAAGCTCTGGGCAATTGGTCCATCCCCAAAGGAGCATGAACTTTCAGCAATAATAGCAAGCATTTATGGAGTACTCTCCTAAGTGCTTTTTAAACATTATCTCATTTAATCTTCACAACAGCCTTAGAAGGTAGATTCTATGATTATCCACATTTGATAGGTAAGATGGTAAAGCTTGGGTAGGTTAAGAAAATTGCCCAAATTTGCCCAGGAAGGGGTAAAACTTAGATTTAAAATCAGTTCTTTGATTCCAAAGCCCATGTGTTTTATCATCATCCTTTAAGCTAAATGGTATTCTTCAAGCCCTCTCTGCCTCCTATGGGATTTAAGGTCTGATAACTTTTACATAAAGGGGAAAGTTATTCATAAGGAAATTCATCTAACCCTATTCCCTGGTGGAACAACATCAGAAAGCACAAATGCACAAAACAAGGCTTCAAATATGTATGTGTATATTTGTTAAGATTTCTGCCATATTGACTTTGCTCCCAGTATTAACTGTGGGGCTTTGGGTGGACTGTGTCCATGAGTTCCAGTGATGGGGAATTCTTCCATCTCTGCCATGGTGATGGAATTGAACAATATCTTCAGGAGATACAATAAAAGATCTTCTGAAGGTTTGTACGCATATTAAAATTTGAGAAGCACTAGCCCCACCTGTCAATGTCTGACCATCTCTAACCAATAGAAATGTTGAGTATTCTGTCTTTGGATAGACCTGACTTAAACATTTGAGCTAAACATTGTCTACCAGTAGTCTTCATACTTAGATGAGAGTCCTATGTTGGAGCTTTTCACAGTGGACCTAGAGAAGTTGCTACTAAAGACTATATAGAATAACAAACATGGTATAAAGCTCAGAGAGGCACTGAGAAAGAACAACAGCCACACAGAAACATATACTCTATAAAATTCTGCAATTAATCATCACACTGGCAAATGAGAAGATAAGCAGAAAAAGCCCAGAAGTAGACTCAAGTAAATAAGTATACTTTGTATAAAATAAAGATCGTAGCTCAAATGACTTGGGAAAAGATAAACTTTTTAAGAATGACACTAAGTAGCCATTTAGATATAAGTAAAATTAGAGGCATTCCTCACACCTCATGCAAGAATAAACTCTAATTCTATCAAAATGTGAAAAATAAAGCTATATAAGTACTAATAAATTCATGGTTGAATTTCTCTTTAACTGAGGTACAGGAAAATGTTTTTTTGAACTATGACTCAAACTTTAGAAGTCAAAAAGAAAAGATTAATAAATTTGGCTGCCTATACTCTTTCCTATGGCAAAAACACCATCAGCAAAATCAGAAGACAACATACACTGGAAGAACATGTTTGCAACTTGTAACACAAAGAGCTGGTATCTGGAATATATCAAGAACTCATAAATTGAGGGATAAAGGATCAAAACCTCAACAGAAAAAAAGGAAGACATAAGCAGATAATCCAACATAATGTTATAAACTGGCTTTTAAGATAAGGAAAGATGTTCAAACTCATGCATAATTACATAAGTGCAAATTACCACAGCACTGGGATGTTAGTTCCCATGTATCAGACTTCATGAAATTACAAAGTATGACAACACATTCTGTTGGTAAGGCTGTGGGAAAATATGCCTGGGAATGTGAACTATTGCAACTTGCCTGAAAGGGAATTTGGTGATGTTTAACAAATCTACTTCAGGACACAGAAAGAGCATGTAAAGAATTCACCTTGTAGTCACACCTCTGATAATACAAAGATTCTTTGCACAAGATTATTAATTGAATCATTGCTTGAAGTTATAAAATTTGCAAAACCACCTACATGTGTACACATAGGAGAGTGCTTGAATAAACTATGGTGCATCTGCAAAATGGAATACAAGGCAGTTGTAGAAAAGCATGAATGAAGAGCTCTATGAGCTGATGTGGAATACTTTCAAGGATATACTGAAAAGTGAAGAAAATGAAAAGTGTAGGAGAATATCTATAGTAGCTATGTTTTTTTTGAAAAGCATAAAAGGAAGGTGAAAATATATATGTATCTGCTCATTTATGCAAAAAACAAAAACAAACACAGAAATGAACGAGATGAGTGCCCACCGGGCTGTAAGGAGGAGGAGAGAATGGAGCAACGGGAATGGGGTAACAAGGTTCCAGGATAATGACATTTCTTGGAGAATATTGTAGCTTTGGGTGGAATTCTGAGTCTTAGAACCAATTTAATGTTTCATATGCGTTAAAAAAAATTAAAATCACTAGGCAGAAGGAGAGACCCTAAATGTAATCTACATAGTAATCAATTAGCTGAACTGCATTATAATGGACAAAACCACAGTAAAGGGGGTAGGGAATTAAAAAAAACAAACAAACAAGAAAAACTGACCTAAGTCCGTTTAGATAATAGTTTGATTAAACACACTGTAAATACACTAAAAATAAATTTGATTATGTAGACTAAGGTAAAAAGCCAAAAAACCCCAAAACACAGATATTATATACTAATAATTAAATTTGTTTTTACATAAATATAAGCAGTGATTCTGAAACGACTTTCTGTGTGATCTGGGATTAAATGAATGTGTCTATATATTATTGCCAATGAGAGGTAGGTGTCTCATTGTCAGAGAAGGAGTTACAAATAAAGGGAAAGGACAAGGTTAGAATCAGCCCTGTGGGGTTAGACTGGAAACAGAAGTATCAGTACAAACTCATGGTTTTGAAAATATTTGCAGATAGATACAGAAATTGATATGTGTGTGTATGGGTGTATGTGCACGTGTATGTGTGTGTGTGCATGAGTATACAAATTTATATTTTCTCATTTCTTTCTGCTAAGAGAGCCTAGAAGAAATGACACATCAATAGCAAGGAACTCACCTAGCACCCAGATCTTGGTTTTTAAATGGCATTAATGAGTAAAAGGAGCAAGGATTATTCAGGGAAATAGCTGATTCCTCGACTGAGACAACAAAACAAAAACAAAAACAAAGCTGAAATGTCTTGTGGTACCAGAAATTAAGCAAATTATTGAAAAGTGATGAGTACATGTCGAATGAATGTTGAAAGGACACTGGGTCCAGTCTGAAATAATTCCCATGGTCCAGTTCCGACAAAATAGTTAAAACCAAGAATAAAATAAATATCCATGAGTTCTCTATTGATATAAAAATAATCGAACCAGTGATTAAGTAGGTGAGAAGGGGAAATTCTTTCTTACAGTGGAATTTTAATTTATTAAAGCAGAAGGAATGATGCAACTAGAATCATCATAGGAATTTGACAGACATCATAATGATTGTTGCAAACAGAAAGCACTAATAGATGTTAAATTAGTGGGTGAAAATGTAATGACACACCACATATTTACATACTTTCAACATCTCCACATAAGATACTTACTAACTGCAAAGAAGTAATAACTTTACCACAGAAAGACCTGGCAGACATCACATTTAACAGTTGATTGAACTTAACCCCACCAGGAATAAAGCATACTGATGACAAGTACCTCTCTATATGAAGGACACAGCATCACTTTTATAGAATTCATGAAAAAATGTATAAACTAAAGTTAATCAGAAGGAAACTTCAGACAAGCCCAAATTGAGGGATAATCTAAAACACATCTGGCCAGTATTCATCATACGTTTCTCTCTTTTTTAACTTTATTGAGATATAGATAACAAAATTGTGATATTTAAAGTGTGCAACATGATAATTTGATATATGCATACATTGTGAAAAAATATTGCCCATTGAGTTGATTAACACATCTATTACTTCACATATTTACATTGTGTATGTGTGTGTGAGAGAGAACATTTAAGTTCTACTTTGCAATATGCAATGTGGAAATGACAGTCTCTTCAATAAATGATGATGGAAAAACTGGATAGCTACATGCAAAAGAGTGAAACTGGACCCCTATTTTACACCATACATGAAAATCAGGCAAAAACGGATTGAAGATATAAATGTAAGACATAAAACTTCTAGAAGAAAACATAGGGGTTGAGCTTCTTGACATTGGTCTTGGCAATAATTGTTTTTTTTTTTTTTTTTTTTTTTTTTTTTTTACACCAAAAGCAAAAATAAACAAGTGGGTCTCTATCAAACTCTTTGCACAACAATGGAAACCATCAACAAAATAAAAGACACCATTAAATAGGAAAAAACACTTGC
Source organism: Mustela nivalis (assembly GCF_964662115.1). Lineage (NCBI taxonomy): Eukaryota > Metazoa > Chordata > Mammalia > Carnivora > Mustelidae > Mustela > Mustela nivalis. Next base: position 60,336,983 of record NC_139034.1, on the reverse strand, counting down.
AAGCCACATATCAGAAAAGGGATTAATATCTAAGATATGCAAGAAATGCATACAACTCAATAGCCAAAACAAATAGCCCAATTAAAAAAAAATGGGCAGAGAACCTATATAGAAATTTTCCTAAAGAATACAAGCAATAGCAAACAAGTATATGAAAAGTTTCAAGGTCTTGAAAAGCAAAGAATAACTGCTCCAGACTGTAAAAGGCAAGGTATAAACACCTTTAGTCCTTTCTTAACTGGCTGGACTTTAAGCCTACTCACTTTCTGTTTACTCTCTTCCTAATAAGCTCTGGTTTGTCAAATTTCTCTTAAAGGAAGTGTCTAGGATCAAAAACCTTACTCTAAGTGTTCTCTTAAAAGCGTAAGGTGATGGGTGCCTGGGTAGCTCAGTGGGTTAAACCTCTGCCTTTGGCTCAGGTCATGGTCTCGGGGTCCTGGGAGTGAGCCCTGCATCAAGCCCTGCTTTGGGCTCTCTGCTCAGCAGGGAGCCTGTTTTCCCTTCTCTTTCTGCCTTCTTATGATCTCTCTCTCTGTCAAATAAACAAATAAAATCTTAAAAAAAAAAAAAAGTGTAAGGTGAAATTGTTATCTCTTTTGCTTCAAATGCTTCACTCCTGTAAGTAGAGGCCACATTTTATAAAATGTCAAAAGAGTTATATGATATTGTTATTGCAGATTGAGGTGTTGTCCTTAACTAAGGCAGTGGGGTGACTGCCAAGCCATTGTTGTATCTTTAGCTGCCACACCATTCTTGTACCTATAGTTGAGGTGTTATCATCCTCAGTATAGAATCTTATATTCCTTTCCATTAAATTTTATTTTGCTGGATTTTAGACCATGGGTGTCATCTTTTGAGACCTTTTTAGATTCATCAAATATTTAAGCCATTGTGCCATCTCTAAATTTGTTGAGTAAGACTTCTGTACCATCATCCAAGTTACGAATGAAAACATTGAACCAAATCGAGTTCTCACTAGACTCCTATCAATTATTTAAGCAAAATACCTTTCCTTGTACAAATTATTACTCACCCAACTCACACAAAATATTCTTTTTTTCTTCTTTTTTTGTTTGAAGATTTTATTTATATACTTGACAGAGAAAGACACAGTGAGAGAGGGAACACAAGCAGGGGGAGTGGGAGAGGGAGAAACAGGTTCCTCGCGGAGCAGGGAGCCTGACGCAGGGCTCGACCCGAGGACCGGGGATCATAATCTGAGCCAAAGGCAGAGGCTTAACAACTGAGCCACCTAGGGGCTCCACACACAAAATATTCTATGTATTCAGTCGGTTGTGCTCCATTTTGCTTACTATGGTACAAGAAAGAAATTGTCAAATGAATTTTGAGGTTTACACCCTTATGAATCAGTGTCCTACATTTGTTGTTTGGCTGAGAAAGGGGGCTCTCATGGTGTCTAGTATCACACAAGTCAATTGAAATCTGTCGAAAGTCTGGCTTCATTTCTGCTCTGAGTTACTCAGGACTGATCGCTGAAACCTGCCAACATGTCTGTCACTCCAAATGGCATCCAGAGAAAGCAGAGACACTGACAAGCCAACAAGGTATTTTCTGTCATAACTTCTTTCCAGAAACCAAAGGAGTGAGATAAAGTGGACCCATAATTTATAATGTAGGCAACTCATGTGGTTCCTAGCCAAGAAAACTTAAGTTTTTATTAAGATAATTCTTTGGACACTTTCAATTAACATTCTATGTTTTTAGTCCAAAGAAAAGATGAGAGAAAGTCATACCCACAGTGTATCCTGCTCAGTGATTTCAGTTCCTATGCTAACTCTAGTCAATCTAAAAGTAGCCTCTATTACAAAAAGTTTATGAAGACTCTCATCTTATTCAGGGACAGAAACACACACACACACACACACACACACACACACACACACACACCAGAGTGTTTCCAGTACCTTACAAAAGGAATGGGAAAAGGCAGGTATATTAATTTCTTTCAAATGATTTAAAATACCTTCCCTCCATGAAGACATATGTGCTCTAACCCACACCATCTAATTTTGACTGCTGACCAGTGTATTCTTGTGTTTAGAAGCAGTATATTGCTATAGCAGCCCCTCTATAGCTCATAGTACAAGCACTGGGGACATTTAGAGCTATTTAGGTCTATGGCTTGATCTTGAAGCATGACTCTCTAAGCTCAAATTAAAAAGAAAAATAAACTGATGGAAGAAAGCACAATAAACAAGATGTGTAGACTCAACTCTATTAAAGTCTTTACTTTAAAAATATTGTATACTATAATCAAAGAAAAATAAACAGAAAAGTATTGATGTCAAATACTATAAAGTGTTAATATTTTAAATATATAGTGATACACAAGTGGTTTAAAAATGTTAAGATTCTAATAAGTCATTTGAAAAAAAAACCAATGAAGTTGAAATTCACAAAATCAGAATATAAATAATTATATTTTAAAGTGTGTAAAAAATAAAATCTCATAGGTATAATTTTTGCTTTTCTTATTAGCAATTACTAAAGGAGAACATTCTTTGCTAGTGGGAATATGAACTGGTACACTCTTTCTAAAGGACAAATCTGAGAACATATACCACATACTAAAAGTGGTTATACTTTTGACTTCAAATTCTATTTCTGGTACCTATTTTAGGAAAATAATATTTGAAATAATAAGACAAAATGATAAGAAAAAATAATACAAAGATCTTAGAAATAGCATCATTTATAACCAGAAAAATTGAACAATCAAAGTATTCAACAGTAGTTGAATTATGGAAAATTAGACTAAATGTTATGAAAACCTTTAATTTACAATGTTAATATAAAAACCAGGATATTAATTTTATATACAGAATAGTCTTGTTTATGAAATACTGTACACAGGAAGAAAAAAATCACATCTCCTATAACAGGATTGTGTGTTTTTAATTTCCTTTTAAAACTTCTGTACATCCTAAACTTTGTTCTGTGAGTCTTAATTGTTATGTGACCAGAAGAAAATGATTCAAAATATCAATTAAAAATTTTAAGACGTGTTTATCTTACTTACTGCCAGAATATATTTTAGGTTCAGAGTTTAGTTGAGTTTTTCTGATTGACAGTATCTTTTCTCATGTATTTCAAGGCGGTGGTCTGGCAGGGGGATATGGAATACCACCAGCTAGTCTCAGCTTGCGTCTTCAGAACAGTTGCAGGTTTTCTTCCTGGATTTGTTCTGGGATATCCTATGAGTTCTTTTGCGGGGGGGGGCATCAGGAACTCTCTGGGCATTGTAATCCTACTGGTCATCTCCATCGTACCAATTGCAATTGCAATCATTCTTTATCTGTGCTGCTATAGCATTTATGTTTCTCTGTTACCAATAAAGACAGTGCATTATACTATATGACTATGCTGAGTGCCTCTGCTAACCTCTGAATTCCTGGAAGACAAAGAGCCACACTTTTTTGTTTGTTTGTTTTCACAGGGTCGTCACCACTTAGCAGAGTAACTGACCTATCGTAGGCCCTTGAAAGAGGCTTCAGTGCATAAATGAATGAATGAATCAATAGCACCAACTTTACCACGTACCATATCAGTTGCATCTCTAGGTAGGGTAACTGACCTCTTCAAACCATCATTTACTTTTCCCTAAAATTAATGCAGAGTTACAGAGCCTACCAGAAAGGACTCATAAGAAAGAAGCAAAATCACATAAGTGAAGACTCTTTGTAAACTGTAAATTATTACAAAAATATGCCAATATTTTTACTGGATAAGTTCTTTTACTAAGTGTCGCTAAATTATTGTAGAAGAGATGTAGAGCTTAAGTCACTGACCATGAGAAAATATATGTGAAAGCATTTTAAACACAAAATAATTTCTTACTAATATTAGTAACAGTAATAATAATAAAATGATAATACTTAATATCAGCAGTAGTATGTTTCACCCTATAAAAGAATCTCCCAGCTTCAGAAGGAATCCGAGGTATAGATGAGTCCCCAGGGAATAAGGTACCATTTATTTAAATAGGAAAAACTCTCTCAAAAAATGCTGAATGCACTCATTTATTGCTGTTTCTCTAGCATTAATGGTGACGTAAGGTCCTTATAAATTTCTCTGACTCCCCAAGTACCCAACTCACTATTAGCAGACTTCTCTTCCCTCTCTCTCTCCTCCCTCCTTTTCTCATTTCTGATGGCTAACCATATGCCATGGCAATGTTTTATAATAACCTAAATTGAATGGACAAGGTATTATGCACATTTAATGCGTTACTATGTTTAACTGAGTATCAGTTAACAGTGAACCTGCTAGCAAAGCACTTGGCTAAGATATGGCTGCTTTTTAATTGGGAATGAAGAACTCATGCTTCATTGGTAATTATAAGACAATGATATATGCAACCTGTCATTTGCCTTTAATAAAATTGTATTTAATAATTGCATACTAATTTAGCAGTTGTATAAACTTTTTTTTTTGTTACTCTGTGGTTAAATTCTATTATCCTTAAAGCTGCAATGATCAAATTTGGACTGAATATTTTTGGCAATACCTTAGAATATGAAAAAAAATTTTGCTAAGTATATTGTAAACAAAATGACTTGACACAGCTTTAGCCACTTCCAAAGCAAGCAATTATATACAAGTAAGTATATGAACTTTCTGTAGTATAGTCTCAGCAAAAGCTCTACTTGCAATACTTCTGTAGTGTTTAAGTAAACTTTCGTTAAGCACTAGGTGCAATGTAACTGCATTTGTTTTAAAGTATTTTATAATTCAAACTTATTCATGAATCAGCTCAAGTTATCCAAATACATATCCAATACAAAAAAAGCGATGCATTCTAATAGAAAAATGGGTAACACACAAAGATCCATTAAACATGACTAGATATTCAGGAAATGCAAGTAAAAATGAAACACATTTTTGCCTTTCACATTTGAAAAGATATGGTAAGCATAATAAATTCAGGGCATCTGGGTGGCTCAGTTGGTTAAGAAACTGCTTTCAGGGGGCGCCTGGGTGGCTCAGTGGGTTGGGCCTCTGCCTTCGGCTCGGGTCATGATCTCAGGGTCCTGGGATCGAGCCCCGCATCGGGCTCTCTGCTCGGAAGGGAGCCTGCTTCCTCCTCTCTCTCTGCCTGCCTCTCTACCTGCTTGTGATCTCTCTCTGTCAAATAAATAAATAAAATATTTAAGAAAAAAAAAAAAAGAAAAGAAAGAAACTGCTTTCAGCTCAGGTCATGGTCCCAGAGCCCTGGGATCGAGTCCCACATTGGGCTCCCAGCTCCATGGGGATCTGCTTCTCCCTCTGACCTCCCCTCTCATGCTCTCTCTCACTCTGTCTCTCTCTCTCTCTCAAAATAAAAACAAATTAAAAATATTTTTTAAAAAAGAATAATAAATTCAGTAGCCTGACAAAGTTGCACACACCAGGATTATTTGTGTTACTAAATAAAGGTAACTGCTTATCAGTAACAGAGTGGTAAAATAAATTATAGTATGTTATACAATGGGACACTTTATGGCCATTAAAGAAGGTGAGGTTACTCATGTTTTTGTTTTGTTGTAAATTCTCTAGACTATCCTTAGTTTCAGTGACTTTCTAGGACTCACTGGCCTCAAAACAGCTCTTCTACTCATACTTACAGTTGATTATCACAAGAGCATTCAGATTAAAATCAGCAGAGGGAAATTAGCAGATCTACTGCATAGAGTAGATCTGAAGAAACCAGGCACAAATTGCCAGTTGTTCTTTCCCAGAGGAGTCACCTGGACAGGGCTTCATCTCCTAGCAAGGGTGTGACAACATTGTGAAGTGTTGCCAACCCAGAGAAGCTCACCCAAACCTTGATACCCATGGCTTTTCCTGCAGGTAAGTCACATGGAGCACCATTAGGATTACCTTAGCTACTTAGTCTCCAGTTTCCTAGAGGTCAAACTGATACCACGCAATTCTTAGGCATGCAAACATATTCACCATAAATCATGGCATTAACCTAAACTCTCTAGCATGGCCCATGCATGGTCTCAGGTATACAATGATGTATTTGTCAGGCAGGAAATTCCAAGGCTCAGAGGTTATATCCTAGGAGTCAATCAAGGGCCAGTCCTAAAGACTAAAAATGGGACAACCCCTGTTTGCTAAGTTAATTCTTTATTGCATAGCCTTAGTTTCTTTTTTGGTCTGCTAAAATATACCAAAGGATACAGCACACTCTCATCAATACCAGTGATTGACCATGGCAGAAATCGGCAATAATTGTCATGAAGGGAACTGTGTATGCTCTTGGTGGGGGGGTGGGTGTTGAAATAAGGTGGGTCCACATTCTTGTAAATATTATCTCTGCATCATTGGATGCAGAGGTATTTGGTTTGTAAAAGTTTCCGGGCCCATCCCTGACTTGGATGTGTCTCCAAACTCTATTTTGACGGCAATCTACAGTATGAGATACATTTTGCTCTGTGGTGGTACATGCCCCCACTAAGCAAATACAAATGATTGAAGCAAATTTTGGGAAAAAGACTCACCTTTACTACATGCATGCACTCTGATATTTCACATTCTACTTTATCTTACATTATTTATAAAATGCTAGATAAATTTTACCAAAATTGATTTCATGACTCTGTAATAAGTCATAGCCTTCAGTTTGAGAAATATACCCACCTACTTCTAAATTGTGGGCATTCACTTTTGACATAGAAAGATTTCATGAGGGGGTGCCTGGGTGGCTCAGTGCCTTGGTAGCTATAATTCCCCAATACTGTAAGAGTCTTAATTCCTTTATGTATCAGGCATTGGTGTTAAAAAATGCAGTCCACTCTTGTGAAACTCAAAGAATATAATTTCAAATTATAGTATCATTATATTTGGGATCATTTAGTGTGGAGTACATTGTATTCTGTAAAAGACTGAAATTCATATATGGTCTAAATTGTCTAATTTTCTATTAGTTTAACTGAAACAAGTCATTTTGTATCCAGAACAGTGCTTGGGCACAAGCAGAGGAGCACATCTCATGTCAGAGCAAATGAGTATCTCTGCAACCGGCAGATGGCCTGCCCATCTCCTCCCATCAGACACCGGCCTAGGCGATACATACGAAACTGACTAATTAAACAATTATCAGGTCTTCCTGGAGAAATAATTTCTGATCATACTATGATCAAATTCACATGCCTGGAAAACTTTTCCACTTTTTCCTGGTCCATTGTCTGGATGGGTAAGGACATGCTAAAGGTACTTTAAACTTTGATTTGTATAGCTACTTTCTACTAAGATTATTCTCTTCTAAAAACACAGTGCAGTGGAGACAGAAATAAGCAAACAAAAAAATACCCCATATCCCTGTGTATAATTTCCCCTTTTGTCATTTCTCCTCCCATTAACCTTCCGTGTCTGAAAAAGTATCTGTGATTGTTAGATCTGGGTCCATGCTCATTTGTGTGGCTTCAAAGACCAATATACACTCAAAAAATATTTGAATTTCTCTTCATCTTGTGAGGATCTTCTTTTGTTGTGTAATTAAGGCGGCCTATAGCCAAACAAACATCTAACTGAATCTCACGGGAATTAATAAGCATGATTTTCCAATGACTTGGGATTAGTGGTAGTTTCTAAAGAATTGGTCTTAAGCTTAATAATGAAAATGTTGGAGTGTAACTGGATTACAATTTTAAATGACCCAAGAGAATTAAGAAAGACCACATAACCCTAAGCGATATGCCACTTAAGGGTTATGATACCTACCATGTAAAATATAAAAATTGCATCATAATTTTCATGATAAATGAATTTTAGTGAGTTGGTAACATTAATGCAGAATTTTTTACTTCATCTTTGCACTTAAGATAATACAGCAGAATCTAATGGGGCATATCTCAAAGATTTGTTAGACTATAATGTAAGGATTTCAAATAATATTGTGAGGACAGGTTGTATAATTTTACCTGAAGCTCACTTCAAAACATCACTTCTCCATTGCTTTTTCAGCTATAAAATATTGTAAAAAAGTATACAACAAATCTAGTATATGTGTATGTATTCTATAATTAATTCTGAATATTTAATGATCTACTCACAAGTCTGCTATTTATGGAGGAAAATGTAATAAACACATGTTTTAAAAACTATAGATTAGCTCTGCCAAAGAAGAGTATTTTTAAAAGTATAATCAAAGCTCTAAAAATGATAATAAAGTTATGAGCCATATGCCTGGAACAAATGGATTTTTTCTCACCTTTGACTTCAAACAAAAAAATAAAAAGAGAGAGAAAGGAGGTTTCAGTCACACAGTATTTAATCCAATTTGCTTTGGGTTTAATCTCCAAAACAAGGCTGGTCTGCTAATTCCCAATTATAATGGCACATGTAATCAGAGTCCTCATTAACAAAGACTGACTATATTGTCTATTAGGAATGAAAATTTGAAATGCAAATTCAGCAAATCAAAACGTTAAATGAGCTCCTACCCAGGATGCTTAGAGCTCCCGCCAGGGCAGACCACGCTGGCCGACACCTGCCCTGGATTTTCCCTCCAGCTGAATGTTTCCTTCGGTTCCAGTCTTTGCCTCCTAATTGACCTGCTTATGATCTCTGCTACAATTAACATATGCTTATTAGTAATGGCTGGTTAAAGATTTCAACTGCTGCAGTTTACAAAGTCTAATAGAGATGGCACGCCACGGGAAAGATGATACCACTATTCTCCACATCAGCAAAGTCACCACAGTTACAGTGCCTGTGGTAGATTTTTCACTGTCTGATGGACAGGAATTGTTACTAATTGATACTGGAAATCAATGCATACTGAATCTGGGCCTCATATACACTGATAAAGATACAAGTAGAGGCACCTGGGTGGCTCAGTGGGTTAAAGCCTTTGCCTTTGGCTCAGGTCATGATCTCAGGGTCCTGGAATCAAGACTCTGCACTGGGCTTTCTGCTCAGCGGAAAGCCCGCTTCCCCCTTTCTCTTTGCCTGACTCTCTGCCCACTTGTGATCTCTCTCTCTGTCAAATAAATAAACTCTTAAAAAAAAAAAAAAGATACAAGTACTTGGCGAGTCCTTTTCCCCTTAGAGCAAGTAATTTCTAATTTAGTTTCAGGAATAAGAAAAAGTAAAAGAACTTCTCCAACCGGATGACTGGATGGAATTATACATAAACTATTAAGACTTAAGAAAGAATTTTGTCAAGTGCAAAATTTCCCATTCCATTGTACGGCGTTGCTCTGCAGAGCAAAAGTTATGATTTCAAATTCCAAATAAACCCAAGGCCATTAGCCATTCATCCAGTTAGAAAAGTTCTCTCACTTTCTCCTTTTCCTGAAACCAAACTGGAAATTACGTAAACAATGGATCTTGGAACACTACATCAAAAACTAATGAGGTACTGAATGGTGACTAGCATAACACACACAAACACAAAGAGTAAAAAGAAAGTCTTAATAGAAGACTTTTAGAAGATTTTGTTTAGAGTTTATATTCTGATCCCTAAGTGCCCCTTCTTAGTGTCTAACTAATACCACCAGATTTGAGAGCACCGGGATGTTAGAGGAAGTTCTTTTCTTGTTTCTAGTCATGTGATTTGATGGAAGAGATATTTCCTATCCTCTGAGATAGTTTCTTATTCAGAATTAATTTTTGACCAATCTCAAACAGTGATGAGGTAATAGTAATATGGCTCTACAGCTACACCATGGTTACATGCCTTAGTGCTGGTTGACCGAATTCATTCTGGAATCACTGTCTCTCATGATCAGCACTGTCTCCCACAGGAGGCAAAAGACTTTGTCCTGAGTCTCAGGAGGCCTTGCACTGTTGGTCATTAACAATAGAATCTTTGACAACCTATTCTTTCTCTATTGCTGGGTAACAAAATACCACAAACCCAGCAGTTGAAAGCAACACGGGACTTAAGAGCTTACGGTTTCGGAAGAGGGTGAGTGGAAGTCTAGGGATGGTATAGCGGCTCTCTCTGCTGAAATCAAGATGGCAGCAAGGGTCACAGTGCTCCCCTGGGGTTGGGGCTCTCTTCCAAACTCACTGGTTATAGGCAGAATACATTCCCTTTTAGCTGTAAGATAGAGGTTCCTGTTTCCTTGAGAGTGTCAGTAGGGGTCTGGCCTGCTCACTACCCCTGGCCCATGCCCCCACCCTCTGCCCCACGTGATTAGAGGCTGCCCACATCCCTGGCCACATGGCTCCCTCCTTCTTCCAGCCTGCAATGGCTCACTGAATCCTTCTCCTTCAAGTCTATGACTTCCTTTTTTGCAAGAGAACTCTGGTTTTAAAGGGCTTACATGATTAGGTCCTACCCACCCAGATAATCTCTCTAAAACTTAAGGCCGACTGAACCATATAATACAGTCATGAAAGCAAAATCCATCATATTCACCATTCTGGAGATTATGCAGGTTTTGTACATGAGTGAGGTGAAAAATCTTATTAGTCTGGGACACCTGGGTGGCTCAGTTGGTTAAGCCGCTGCCTTTGGCTCAGGTCATGATCCCAGCGTCCTGGGATCGAGTCCCACATCAGGCTCCTTGCTCGGCAGAGAGCTTGCTTCTCCCTCTGCCTCTGCCTGCCATTCTGTCTGTCTGTGCTCACTCTCGCTCCTCTCTCTCTCTGACAAATAAATAAGTAAAATCTTAAAAAAAAAAAAAAAAAAAAACCTTGGTAGTCTGCCTATCACTGCAAATCACTTAGCTTCTTTTGTCCTTGTTTTCATGATGCAAAATGAAAAGGTTGGGCTAGTCTTTTTTCCCCCATATCTTCATGTCCAGGACCAAATTATTAGAAACACACGAGTCACAGAAACAAACCACCAGTTAATTGTTGTACACTCAGCTGGACTATTTTATGTAGTCAGTCTGTGGTTATTTATTAAATTAAATGGTGATAAGACACCTTCCACTACTAGGATTTCTAGGTAAAATAGAAAAGAATGATATGTGCTCTCTAATTTTAATAAAATCACAGTGGCTCTAGAGACAAAAACTTATACACAAAGAGCAGTTACGAGACAAATAACATATTTGTTCAGAGATGAAAGCTCAGTATTGGGTAGTGGTAAAGAAAATGTTGCTTGAAGCAATGACCAGTCACCAAACTGTGGAAAGAACCAAGATGCCCTTCAACAGACAAATAGATAAAGAAGATATGGTCCATATATACAATGGAGTATTATGTCTCCATCAGAAAGGAGAGATACCTAACTTTTGTGTCAACATGGATAGGAATGGAAGAGATTATGCTGAGTGAAATAAGTCAAGCAGAGAGAGTCAATTATCATATGGTTTCACTTACTTGTGGAGCATAACAAATAGCATGGAGGACATGGGGAGTTAGACAGGAGAAGGGAGTTGTGAATAACATAGAGGACATTGGGAGATGGGAGAAGTGAGTTGGGGGAAATCGAAGTGGGAGACAAACCATGAGAGACTGTGGATTCCAAGAAACAAACTGAGAGTTTTGGAGGGGAGGGAAGTCTTGCGTGAGCCTGGTGTTGGGTATTATGAAGGGCATGTATTGCATGGAGCACTAGGTGAGGTGCATAAACAATGAATTTTGGAACACACACACACACAAATAAAATTAGATTAAATAAAAAAAAAGAAATAGCAAGTATTGATGAGGATGTAATGAAAATACGGAAAAATTGCCATCATTGTACATTGCTGGTGGGAGTATCAAATAGTACAGTCACTTTAGAAAACCACAAGTTCCTCAAAAAGTTAAACTTGGCTTTATAATGTTATTGAGTAATGCCACTCCTAAGATATGTATCCAAGAGAATTAGAAATATGTATCTGGGGACGCCTGGGTGGCTCAGTTGGTTGGACAACTGCCTTCGGCTCAGGTCATGATCCCGGAGTCCCGGGATCGAGTCCCGCATCAGGCTCCCAGCTCCACGGGGAGTCTGCTTCTCTCTCTGACCTTCTCCTCGCTCATGCTCTCTCTCACTGTCTCTCTCTCAAATAAATAAATAAAATCTTTAAAAAAGAAAAAAAGAAATATGTATCTGTTCCAAAACTTGTACACAGCAGCATTATTCCTAATAACCAGTAAATGGAAACAACTCATTAAAAAAGAAAGAAAGAAAGAAAGAAACAAAGAAAATGTTGCTTGAACCTTTTTTGTTCATCTTGTTCTGTCCAAACAATAGAGCTCTTAACAAGGCAACACCCATGGATTTTTTTTTTTTTAAAGGATTTTATTTATTTATTTATTTGACAGAAAGAGATAGTGAGAGAGGGAAACAAGCACAGGTTGCTGGAGAGGGAGAAGCTGGCTCCCTACCGAGCAGGGAGCCTGTTGTGGGGCTGGATCCCAGGACCAGGAGGCTGGGATCATGACCTGAGGCGAAGGCAGATGCTCAATGACTGAGCTACCCAGGTGTCCCGCCCATGGATTTTTGATGAAGTTCTTTCCCAGGGTTTTTCTGATAGGGTTCAAAATTTATTAAATTTTCCAACAAAGATCCATTTGTCCAAAAATCCTGTTAAGAACACTTCTCAACACTTGCCTAACCCTAAGGAAAGCACTCACCCTTTAATACAGTGGGTTTTCTAAAAAGCAAGTCTGACTTCCAGATGCCCTATAATCCAACTTTAAAACTTGAGAGACACATACCTTCTTTGGCATTTTTAAATTAAATTTTGTATAGGCTCTTTCTTTCTGCTTTGGAGCAGTATTCATTGCATCAGCAGTGCTCAACACTGTTGTCTCAGAGCAGGGTGAGAGGAAGGTGTGTGACTGGAGTCCAGATGCTTGCATATGTTTTATTTTGAAACACAAAGACAATCACAAGAAAACACAATTTTCTTTTTTCTAGGTTCTGAGATTAAGTCAAGAAAAAATGAGAGTACTAAAAAGTTTGAGAAGTACTTTGCTTGGTGATGAATTACTTGAAATAATTTGTGTTAATTTAAGACTTGGGCATTGCAACTTTATGCTTTTGAGACTCATAATGTCTCAGAAAAAAAGTGCCACATTTTGGGTATACAGAAGCAAGAGAGAGGAAGATACAGTCTTACTTTTGTTTTGGGAATATAGCTTTTTTCTAGTTGACATAATGAACAAAATCACTTTGGTCAAAAATGCAATTGCAAAAAACTACAGTGAAAACACCTTTGAAGTAAGTTTATATTCATGATAAAATTCTTAGGTACTGACTGTATATCCCTGATCACATATATTGGACTCTAAAAATATGTTAAGTACAGGTTAGCATTTGAGTTCCCTAACTTTACTCTCTGAGTGTTTAAGGTTAAGTATATTTACATTAACATTCCTTTTATAAACAGCCCACTATGGTCTTTTGTTTCATTTGAAATTTAGTCTCCTGAGATTCAATTACAATGCATGGGATATTAGTAGAGTTGGAGGATGATGCACTACAATAATAAAATGATGCAATATGGTAATAAAAATTACTATTTTAAAGTAGTCAAAACAGTATGGCATTGGCCCCAAAATAGACAAGTCCAGAAACAAACCCATGATTATATGGTCAATTAATCTTCAACAAAAAAATGCAAGAAATTGCAATGGAAAAAAGGCAGTCTCTTCAACAACAAATGGTGTTGGGCAAGCTGGATAGCTACATGCAAAAGAATGAAGCTGGACCACGTTTTTATACCAACTATAAAAACAAACTTAAAATGGATTAAAGACCTAAATGAGACCTGAAACCATAAAAATCCTAGAAGAGAGCACAGGTAGTAATTTCTCTGCCATCAGCCATAGCAACATTTTTCTAGATGTGTCTCCTGGGGTAAGAGGAATAAAAGCAAAAATCAACTTGGGACAATATCAAAATAAAAAGCTTTTGCACAGGAAAAGAAGTGATCAACAAAACTAAAAGACAACCTACAGAATGGGAGAAGATAGTTGCAAATGACATATCTGATAAAGGGTTAATATCCAAAATATACAAGGAATTTCTCCAACTCAACACCCCAAACCCCCAAATAATTCAGCGAAAACATGGACAGAAGACATGAACACGCATTTCTCCAAAGAAGACATACAGATGGCTAACACACACGTGAAAAGATGCTTAACGTCACTCATCATCAGGGAAATGCAAATGAAAACCACAATGAGATATCACCTCACACCTTTCAGAAACTGTTGGTGAGAATGCAAACTGTTGCAGCCACTGTGGAAAGCAGTATAGAGGTTCCTCAAAATAATTAAAAATAGAACTACCTTAGGATCCAGTGATTGCATTACTAGGTATTAACCCAAGGAATACAAAAGCACTAATCTGAGAGGATATATGTACCCCTCTGTTTATTGCAGTGGTATTTACAATAACCAAATTATGGAAGCAGCCCAAATGTCCATTGATGGATGTATGGATAAAGAAGATTTGTACATACACACACACACACACACACACACACACACACACACACACACACACCACTGGAATCATATTCAACCTTAAAAAAAAGAATGAAATCTTGCCATTTGTAATGACATGGATGGAATAAGAGAGCATAACGCTAAGTGAAATAAATCAGAGGAAGACAAATACCATAAGATTTCACTCAGATGTGGAATTTAAGAACAAATAGAAAAAAAAGAGAGAGATAAACCAAGAAACAGACTCTTCACTACAGAGAGCAAACTAATGGTTACCAGAGAGGAGTTGGAGTGGGATGGATGAGATAGGTGATGGGATTAAGGAGTGCATTTGTCGTGATAAGTACCAAGTAGTGTATAGAATTGTTGAGTCAGTGTAATGTACATCGTAATGAATATAACACTGTATGTTAACTATATTGGAATTAAAATTAGGAAGTTAAAAAGGAAAGAAAAAATATTACTTTAAAATAACTATATTCTGGGGCGCCTGGGTGGCTCAGTGGGTTAAAGCCTCTGCCTTCAGCTCAGGTCATGATCCCAGGGTCTTGGGATGGAGCCCCCCGCATGGGGCTCTCTGCTCAGTAGGGGGACTGCTTCCTCCTCTCTCTGTGCCTGCCTCTCTGCTTACTTGTGATCTCTGTCTGTCAAAATAAAAAAGAAAACAAAACTATATTCTGCTTTCAGTGAAATTATTCTAGGGATCTCCACAATCAAATGTATTTATCGTCTTTTCTTTCTTTGATTGCTGTTAGTAAAATGTTTGAAACCTAGTTATATAGACCTAGCCACACTTGTATAACACTGGCTTTGAACCTCCTCTATGAAAATAACCCATGAACTATTTAAGAGATTATAGGGATGTCTGTCCTTTCATTTTTTTAAAGGTTTTATAACCAAGAGCCAGATGCTTAACTGGTTGAGCCACCCAAGTTCCCCTGTCTTTCTATTTTTTTTTTTTTTAAGAAAAAATCCAGACCCCTTGAATATCTCCATGATGGAGAATAGGGCTCTAGCTCTGAACCATGAAATTCTGCCTATTCTTCTAAATTTTGGAGTCTCTGGAATCAGACTAGGAAAAACATCCTTAATATAGACATACTTGCTTTTCTCTTATAAGACAGAGATAATTATAGTATGCATCCTAAAACATTGCTGTGGGAATTGAATGAGTTAGTGCTGGTTAAACACCTAACATGGCGCTTGAAGCACCTTCAGCAACTATTGTTATGATTGTACTCTTCATGTCTGAATTTAACTTGGTTGTAATTCTAGTTCAACTCAATAGTATAGTAATTTCACATTTTTAAAAATAGTTTAAGTAGTCAATATTATGTTTCATTCATCAGCTCCAAGGAACATTTCCATACCCCGGAAACTGAGGATTAATGGGTAATGTAAGCAAAGGGACCAGAATTTGCCTGGAAAAGAACTCCAGAAGTGCTCAGCATTTTTATTCTTAGAATTTCCCAGTGGTACCACCCACTCACAGTTAATCATATCACTAGTTAGAAGTATTTTTTCCAGCTTATTTTCTATACATCATTAGGTGTGCATTATATGTTCATTCCATCATTCCATGAGTAGTCACTCACTATAAAATATAAATAAGCAATGATCACTTTCAGAGGCAAAATGAAAGCCCTAGTTATAGTTGGTAGGATTACACATATTTCCTTTGTCTCTATGCCCATGTCTCTTACTATGTATCCATCATTGTCTCTTTTACTTTACTATCTCTAACGTTTATGACTAAACTTCACTCTCTTTCCCCTTCTTCCTCTTCCATTGCTAGGCTCTACTGCAAGCTGCTATCACCTCTCACCTGACCTACAGTAAACCAGCCTCCATATTGACATTTCAATGCCCACTTTTCCCCTTCTTTAATTCATTCAAATAAAACCCAAAGAACATGTAATCCTTCCCTTAGCTTAAGATCTCCTATTCTGTTATTGAATTACAAAGTGGCAGAGAGAGGGAGAAAGAGAGAAGAAGGAGGAAGAGGGGGAGGAAGAAGGAGAAGAGGAAAAGGAAGAGGAAGAAGGAGAAGAAAGAAAAAGCAGAAGGGGGAAATGGAGGGGGGGAGGCGGAGGAGGAAAGGGAGGAGGAGAGCAGGGGAGGGAAAGGAGAATGGAGGGGGAAGGAGAAGAGGAAGAAAAGAAAGAATTCAACTTCAATAAACATCCATATTCTTGCAGCCAAATACTTCCAGCATACCCTTAAATTATGTGTTATGTTGGAAAATAAACTTTATTTATATGGGAGAAGGCATCATCATCTTTCCAGTTCCTACAGATGTTCAACATCTTAATTTGGTGCTGTTTCAAAGGTTTCCTGAAGGTTTTTTTTTTTTTTTTTTTTTTTTTTTTTTTTTTTTGGTGGGGGGAGCCTCACATCTTCCACAAATCCAGCCACAGCCGTTGGACTGTCCCGCAGGGCAAATTGTTGATGGGTCACCATCTCTCTCCGTTCTTTCCTTTTCTGTGATATCATAGGACATACACTTTCAGGTTAAGCTCAGGATTTGCTCTGATTCCATCCCATCCCCCATACCTATACCCCTCAGCCCAAGAGGGGTGAGTGGGGCACTGTTGTGAAGGCATTTCCCTACACCAAAGACATGTTTCATCCTAAGACTTGGGCTTGTTTTCTCTCCTTTAGTCTGTGGAGTGAGGACATCGCTGACATAAGGTCAGCACAGCCAGACCTTCCCGTCGCTGCAAAGTTAAGCAGCAAACATTTCCTTTGCTTGAGGGTGTATGCAGCTCATGTTCGTGCCACTCAGAAATTCACCCACTTCACCTCAGCAAATAATACATACTCGAAACTCAAACCTGCACTTGATTATCACAATAGTGTTTATATTTTTGGTTCTAGAGGCTTTAACTAATTTAGACATAGTCTGATGATGATCTAACACAGAGGTTCTCAACCTTGGCTGTCCAGTGGAAATGCCTGGGGGCCTTCGGAAACTAGTGACGTCTGGGTCCCCCTTGCAAAGATTCTGATAGAGTGGGTCTGGGATGAGGTATTGTTCATGATCAGAATCAGGTGATTCTGACTACAGCCAAGGTTGAGATCCGCCGACATAAAGAGAGTCTAAATATACAGATAATGAAATCAGGGGCAGCCAGACCCAGAGAGATTTTTCTGGGCTTTCCTCCAGTTTTGCTGACCCATGCCCCTGACTGCCTCCCCTTCAGCCACTCTGGATTTCTCAGTTCTTCTAAAGCCTTTTCTTCTTCTTGTTTCAATTCCTTTCCACCGTCAGTTCCTTCTACCTGAGTCAGCATAGCCTTCCCTGCCTGCATCGATGCCTACCTCATTCTCATTCAGCCCTTAGATCTCACTCCAGTTGTAATTCTCATGTGAAGATCTTCCTCGATCTCCCTTACACCAGGTGTCCCCTCACAGTAGCATGTGCCTCCTATTCCCACACATCCCACTAGACAGCACAAAACCAAGGGGCTCAGCACCTACACCTGGGCTCACGTATTGACAGCGTCACATCCTGGCTGTTGGACTTGAACAAGTTACTCACCTTCCCTGAGCCTCAGTTTCCAAATCTTTAAATGGACATAACAGCTATACTCACGGCGTTAGTTTGGTAGGGGAGTGACAGGGACTCATACGCAGAGTATATTTACAACAGTGGTTAGCACACAATAAGCACTGGGAAGTCCTCCTGTTTCATTTTAAATCGCTCATTGTTTAATGTTTATTTCTCTCCCAAGAATGCAGGCTTCATGAAGACAGGCCCACCTGTGTCTGCTTACTCTTTTCTTTATTCTTAATGTTATTCATATATTTGAACTATACTGAATATATGTTGAATAAATGAATGAATTAAATATATAATGCGAATAAGTATAGACATGTTGCCCATAGTCTTTCTTATATTACGTTGTAAATATTCTCTCATCATTCAGTGTTGCCCAAAGATATGACTTTTAAAGCCTGAATAACTGCGAATGAATAATTTCCCAGTGTGGGGGTTGTTTCCAAGTTTTAATAGAGCTTCCAGAATACAATGATGTGATTTTTCTTCCAGCACTTCTTTCCCTTGAAGAGCCAAAATTTAGAATGAAATAAATGACCAAAGGTTTAATTGTAGAATTGGGCAGCCTACATAATTCAAAAACTGGGTAATTGGGCCTCGACTCAATAGGAATTGATGGTACCTTGTTAGTGTGTAAGAAATATTAAATAATAATAACATGAGTATAAAGTTTTGTATTTTTTATGTATTTCATGAAACTAATAAACCATTGAACATCTACCTGAGGGCTACTGCCACTTACCTCTTAATTTAAATTGATTTTATGTTTAATTTATGATTGCTCAAAAAATATTATGAAATGTAAAGAAGAAATGCAACCTCATAAATCAATGTGGTCTGGATTGCCAGTTTAATTTCCATATTGATTTAATGCCCAGACTGGTGGTATCTACAGGAAGGTATAAAACATAGAGGGCATCACTGGGTAAAGGGTCAGGTCAATTATATAAGAGATAGGATTCTCTCATTAATCTCTACATAGGACAAATAAGCACATTGACAAACTAAATTTTTGATTTGGGTTTATATCTCGTTCTTACAGCCACTTATATTAATAGAATCTTCCACCTTTATCACATCTGCTGGCTTAGAGAGCAAGTAGTAAATTTGGCCCATGTATAAATATAACACCTGTGAATTTCAAGCATTTCCTTGTAACTATAAATAAGCTTTCTGACCATAGACCCTTTTGTGGTCACTAGATTTGGGGCTTCTCATTGAGCAAGAAACTTCATATACAAATATATTTAAATGTATTGAAAGGACACATTTTTATTGGTAGCATGAATTTGTTTCTAATATATGTAATCTTACTGTGTTCAGTGTATCCTTGCAAGCCAAATTTTAAATTGCTTTTGGAAAAAAAATTCGCTTTTTGAAAAGGAGTAATGTAAATGAACTAACAAGTAGCACAAATTCTGGAATCAAAATGGTTGGATTTCTCAACAGCCTGGTGATACTGGTCAAGTTATGAGATGAAATAATGCACATAAAGTGCTTCTCCTGCTACTGGCACAGAGTATATATTCAATAAATGTTACCTCTACTCACATAATGACAGCAATGATAATGATAATAATAACAACAAAATACATTGTGACATAGTTTCAAACCATTATAAACAGTAGCATTTATTTTTTATTTTTCACTTTTTTTTTCCTTTTAAGTTTTGAATGCTTATTATGTACCATACATGTTTTTAAGAAATTTCCATACATTGCGAATTTGTTACAAAAATCCATTACAGTAGGTGTTAAGCTAGTTTTCATTTTATAGATGAAGAGAGGGAATCATGAGGAGGAAGTGGCCAGACCAAGGTCCCAGAATTTATAATACAGAAGCCCTCTTCATTTGTCTTTACTTAGCCCTCTCAGTGGGTTAATCCACATTAACCTTCCACTGTTAAATATCCTGACTGGTCGCCTCTACAAGCTGAATGCTCAATCTGGCAAGATACTCTCTCTCTGCTTGCACCCTGCTGCACTGACTAGCTGTGGAACAAGCTTTCCAACCATCAGATGGTTTGTTCCCAAATCTATTAATGTGGTGTACTTGTCAAGTTAACACATAAATTATCCCATTACTTAAATACTACACAAATCAATAAAATTGTGTGAACAAAGGTAGAGAAAAAATTGTGTGTGAACAAAGGTAGAGAATTGTTTCTAGGAAAAGCAAATTGAATTCTTTTTCTTTTTCAAGTAGGCTCCACACCCACCATGGGGCCCAAGTTGGGGCTTGAACTCATGGCCCTGAGATTAAGACCTGAGCTGAGATCAAGAGTTGGATGCTGGACCAACTGGGCCACTAAGATGCCCCCAAACTGAATTCTCTATGAACAAATATTCAGATTACATGTGGATAAGAAAATGTTTGGGAAAAACATCAGAAAACTCCGGTAGGAGTCTATATTCAGATCACCCCTGAATTCCCAGCTGCTTTAAAGAACCCAACAAGGAAGTCTTGTGGGGGGTAGTGTAGGCAAGACTAGAGAAGTTCTCATCGGCAGACCCATTAAACACATTAAAATGGGTCTCATCGGCAGACCCATTTGGGCTCTATGCCCCAAAAGGATGAATTAAACCACATACAGTACTTTATATGTGATTTTATTATTTCCTACTTTAACCTTTTCTAACTCATAAGCCAACCACAAGTCCTAAATGTGTCAGGTGCAAGTTCTACTGCACATCACAAGACTATAGAAAACTAGAAATAATTATGAGAAGAGAAATGCTAAATTGTAATAAACAGCCAGAGAGTCTTTTATATATGAATATATATGTACATATATATATATAAATTTTTAAAACTACTAAGTCAACAATAATAAAGACAATATATAAGAATTAAAATACGGTGGGATAAAACACTTAAATTAAGTATAAAAAGAATTAAGGTGAAGAATAGACAAGAAATGACAAATGCTAAAGAAGATGTGGAGAAAAAGCACCCTTGTACACTGTTGGTGGGAATGTAAATTGATGCAGCCACAGTAGAAAATTATAAGGAGTTTCCTTAAAAAATTAAAAAAAAAATGGGACTATCCTATGATCCAGAAAACCCACTTCTGAGTATTTATCCAAAAAAAAAAAAATGACATCACTATCTTGAAGAGATATTATACTCTTATGTCCATTGCAGTAGCATTCACAATAGCTAAGGTATGGAAACAACCCATTGATGATGAATGGATCAAGAAAATACACACACACACATACAGAATATTATTTAGCTAAAAAAGAAGAAAATCTTGTCATTGTGACCACATGGATGAACCTGGATGGCTAAGTGAAATATGACAGACAGAAAAAGACAAATACTGTATATAGTATCATATACATGTGGAATCTAAAAAAGAAAACATCAAACCTATAGAAAGAGAGCAGACAAATGGTTGACAGGGGATGGGGGAGGTGGGAGGAGGGACCCGGGAGTGCACAAGCTTTCAGTTTTAAAGATAAATAAGGTCTGAGCATCTAGGGTAAAACATGAAGACTTTAATTGATAACACTGTATTATAGAATGGAAATTTGCTTAGAGTAGAACTTAAATATTCTTACCAAGGAAGAAGAAGAAGAAGAAGAAGAAGAAGAAGAAGAAGAAGAAGAAGAGGAGGAGGAGGAGGAGGAGGAGGAGGAGGAGGAGGAGGAAGAGGAAGAGGAAGAAGAAGGAGGAGGGAGAGGCAGGGAGGGAGGGAGAGAGAGGAAAGAAAGAAAGAAAGAAAGAAAGAAAGAAAGAAAGAAAGAAAGAAAGAAAGAAAGAAAGGAAGAAAGAAAAGAGAAAAGAAAAGAAAAGAAAAAAGAAAGCAGGGAGACAAGGAAAAAAAAAAGAAATAAGTAAGGTGTTGAATGTGTCAATTAACTTGATGGGAGGAATCCTTTCTCAATGTATAGGTAAATCAAATCATCACATTGTACATTTTAAATATCTCACCATTTTATTCCCATTCCTTGATATGGCGCCCCCCCCCCCCATCTTTAAGGCAGAAACAACACATAAAATCCTTGCTGTGCTCTGAATCTCTGACTTCTTTGGCAGACCTTCAGAGAAAACTCTGCTTTTTAAGAGCTCATGGGATTAGGTCAGGCCCACCTGGATAATCTCTTTCTTAAAGTCAACTATGTCATAAATCCCAGGAATAAAATCCCAGGAATAAAAATCCATCAAATTCAGGGATTATGAAATACATGAGCCCAGAGGTACAGGGTGGGAGGTAGGAAATTGTGACTCTTGGGGCACATTTGGGCATTTCACTGGATAATTCCGCTCAAGGAAAGAATTTTTTTTTTTTTAAGATTTTATCTGTTTATTTGACGGACAAGAGATCACAAGTAGGCAGAGAGCCAGGCAGAGAGAGAGGAGGAAGCCGACTCCCTGCAGAGCAGAGAGCCCAATGCAGGGCTTGATCCCAGGACCCTAGGATCATGATCAGAGCCAAAGTCAGAGGCTTTAGCCCACTGAACCACCCAGGTGCCCCAGGAAGAAAGAATTTAAAGAGGACTTTGTCGACTTTATCAAACGTAGTAGAGATTTTGATAATGACAGTGATGATAATGTTAAATAATAACAAATTTGTGGAGTACTTAAAAAGTAGAAGAGGGGCGCCTGGGTGGCTCAGTGGGTTAAGCCGCTGCCTTCGGCTCAGGTCATGATCTCAGGGTCCTGGGATCGAGTCCCGCATCGGGCTCTCTGCTCAGCAGGGAGCCTGCTTCCCTCTCTCTCTCTCTCTGCCTGCCTCTCTGTCTGCTTGTGATCTCTGTCAAATCAACAAATAAAATCTTTAAAAAAAAAAAAAAAGTAGAAGATATTTTGCCATCATGTTAAAAACAGATTATGATCTTCCAACATTTCTTAATGGTAGGTGTTATCATTCCTGTTTTCTATAGATTAGTAAAATAAGACCCAGGGAGCCCAAGTCACTGGCATAGGTTAGAGACAGCCACAAATCCAAGCTCTGCTGGTATTTAAACTGAGAGAAGTCTGATATTGAAACACACAAGTTTTTAAATATAATGTACTACCTCCTTACAGTTAAGTCAAATGAGAACTAAAAATAGTGTATTTCACTACAACTATAAGATTACTTTTTAGGGAATAAAGACGATAATTTTATTGCCCCAGAGCCAATACATTTACGTGCATATATATGTTGGTTTTGCTTCAAAATCTCAACACTAGTGTGGCTGGAATGTAAATAGAAGATAAATAATTTGACAATATGAACTGTATTTGCAAGCAGTTTATATAAAGGGTAGCTATCAAGGGTATAGAAGTAGTAAAGAAAGGAGGGGTAACATTAAGAGGAAATAATGTTTTAGTTATTATTTGTCATGGTGTATTAGGTGTATTATTATAACTTCACATACCATCCTAAGGTCCTATTTTTGGAAAGCCTTCAGGGTTTGGACTTATGTATAGCTTAATGCTGACCCAGTCCTAGCATTTGTGAGGCTTTTTGTAAATCTTTTCAGATTGTACTTCCTCCTGCAGTAGGGGTAATAGCAATTTTCCCTACCCTACAGAGCTCCTGGAAGACTTACATAAGACTGCTTAGGTAAAGTGTCAAACACAGTGCTCATAATCTCTTCAGGGTGCACCCAACTATAAACATGAGGAGAGTGGTATTATTTATTTCTCTGTTCTTCCAGCCCCAAAGGGAACAGGTACCCAATGAATGGATGGATGATATGTGGCAAGTATTTGCTCACTACATATCTCTTCTTTTTATGGTGAGGGATGATGTCTTATCCTCCTCAAAATAGTTTTTCCATGTCCAAGTCCTATACTGCTAAGCACGGAATAGGAACTCTATAAAGATTTCCTGATTGACCTAATGAAAAGCTAAGAGTAAGATTAATGTCAAAAATTGAGTATCAGTCATATGTAATGGGTTTATCATTGTGCCAGGAATTAGTTATTTATGCTATAAATAAATGAAATAGATACCCAGAATATAATAATAGGTCTTCATCTGGGTGTAATAGTTTTTAGTTGATGATATGAACATGTAAACAGAGAAGAAGAGAGCTACCATTATTGATTGCTTTTCTATTGTTGGCTTTATAGGTAAAAATTTAGCTGAAAATATATCTTTATGGTCATGATCAAATCAGGAGCAGGCAGTGTACTTGGAAGTTCTAATTTAATCCATCCACATAAGCAGCAGCTGTGGGATGCCCTGTGCAACCTTCCCATATCACACATGGGGCCCAATTATTGAGCCACAGGGAATTGGATTCATCAGCTTTTAGGGTCAAGTTCAATTAAACCACACATAGGAAGATATGGCTGACTTTGTGAAGGACAGACTAGATGAAAAGCAGTAGAATATTCTGTCAGACCTAATGCCACACATGTACACACATATCTACAGTCTCATTCATTGTCTCATCTTTGAAAACTGATACATAAATACAACTAAAACTGATGCTTCTGGAAAACTAAAATTTCCTTTGGACCTTCATGTTTTCTATTTTATTTCATTTCATCTCATTTCATTGTTTACCTATACAAGAGCATACTTCTTTCTTGATTTGCTAGTACCTACTGTACTAGTTTAAATCACCCAAAAGCTGTTTGTCAGGTATTATCTTTCATAACTCTAGGAGCTTCTGGAATTTTCATTTTTCTTCACTCCTACCTTCAATTTGGAATCAGGTCATTTTACTTGAATCTCTCGAAGATCTGAGTGGTCTTTTAGTATATTTTCAAGGTCAGTTCTATGCTACAATATTCCCTGCACTTGGCATAACCTCCCAGTACCTAGTAGACACCCAATACATGTCTGTTGAATGTCTGAATCATCCCTTTTTCCAAAGGCTTTCTGCCACTTTGTCCTTATTCTAGCTTATTTAGACCAGTGCAATAATGCAACTGCTGTGTCCCCAGCCCTGCTGTAGCCAGGTCATCTTTCATATTGAGGCCATAATGATCTTCTTCAAATATTAGCTTGATCCTATCATCCTTAAGGGGATCTATTAAGAATCCTGTTCAGGATGAAAACTCTTCAATAGATTGCCATTATCCATAGGAGAAAATCCAAACTTTAAGGTCTTCTATGACTGAGTTCTGGGCCATTTCTGTTTATTTCTTACAATTTCTCTTTTTTCCCCCCTTTCTTCCTTGCTCCCATCCCTTCCATCTCATCCAGAATATGGGTTTCACCCACTCTGAAAAAAGTGAAGGTCCAGCATAGTCATGCTTCTCTGAACGTGGTGGATCTCATCTGATCTCAGAAGATAATTTAAGGTTTAGTACTTCCCATGGTTTCCATGGTCCACATCCCTTTGTTTATGACTCTTCATCTTCTTGAACCTCATGGCCCTTATTGGACAGTCTAAAGACCATGTGTATTCTTCTCAAAACTTAACTCAAACCTCATTTCTTCTTTGAAGGAGATCCTCATCCTCAATCCCCAGGAAGCTATTACACCTTCTGTATTTCTTGTTTAATCTTCTGTCAGAGCACTTATAATATTAATTTCTTCTTTAATTTAATTAATGTTTTACTTGTTTATAGCGATTTTTAAAAATTTCTTTACATTCTTCTTCCCCTTACTACTACTGTGACCACAATCCCTGTCAGATTTGTTTTGGCATTCATAGTGGTTAATACAGAAACTAGGTATATAGGGGATATTCAATAAAAGTGTTAAATAATTGAAAAAGTTTATTATTATTTATTGCTAAGTTATGACTATTTTGTTGAGCTAAAATTTAACTTGCAATCATGAATCATGCCTTATATTATTCGAGAAATCTCAGACTTAGCATTATTTTGGCACACAGTAAGTGCTTAATATTGTTTATCACTGATGATGCTGATTTTCTATAAACTCCTGAAAATGTGACATGTGTATTTTCCCAAAAGGCACAGCTAAATTCAGGATGAGAATCAGCGATCTTGTGATCAAGAATTTTGGCATAATTCTAGTACCTAGGAGAATAGCTGCCTAATTAATATTTGCGACATAATTAAACACCAGGGGATGACCCTACATAAGAATGAATGGGTATTGTCAATGAATTGGAATTTCGTTGGCTCTTGCTACTGGTTTTCTCTAGGGCCATTGATAAAAGTTCACAGACAAAAGTTCCTGTTCACAGTCTAACAGAGAAACACTTGGCTAAAACATAAACACCTACACATTTTGGAAGATTAAATTTGGCTTTATATTCCTTGCAATTTCTTCCATAAAGAGGTAGAATCTGTTTTCCCAACCTTTACAGTCTGGGCTGGTCTTATTAGTGGCACACTTTGAACCATGGTATGAGGTGGAATGTGTATTGCGGGAGCTCAGGAATCAAGGCCTCCACACCTTGTATTTTGCCCTGTTGGAATGCTGCCCAGGACGACCACGTGGAGAATTAGGGAATAAATAACCACACGGAA
The DNA here is from genome assembly GCF_964662115.1 of Mustela nivalis. Lineage (NCBI taxonomy): Eukaryota > Metazoa > Chordata > Mammalia > Carnivora > Mustelidae > Mustela > Mustela nivalis. The sequence goes on along the minus strand of NC_139034.1, from coordinate 60,310,678 downwards.
AGAATCCAGCAATCACCCAGCAATCCCAGCTGAGCTCAACCTCGGCTGACCCATTAGGTGATGGGCACAAAATTTTTCAGCCCAGGTGACATCACCAGAGGGAATTAGTTAGTCAACCTATAGAATAGTGAGAAATAATATAGCACCATTGCTTTAAGACACTAAGTGTTAGGGCAGTTTGTTATGCAGCAAGAGATAACTGGTAGAGGTATGAAAACAAATGGCAGCTTCTGGAGCCCTTTTCCTAACAGTTAAAGTGGAGGTATAAACAACCACAGTGTCTTTTGAGTGGCTCCAGAGATCTTGAATAGAGGAAGGTTATTCAGTGAGGTTAGGAAAGCATTTCCAGCTCATTATGACAAATGACAGAAATAGAAAAGCCTTGAGTGAGCACAGGTCCACACACATTGATTCTGTAAATCTTCAATTCCTGGCAAACAAGAATGAAATATAAGAGTAGCTAAGCCAAAATGAGAATCATCTGTTTTAATGCTTCAAAATTAGAACAGTGAAAATTTGGTAAAAAAAAAAAAAAAAAAAAAGCTTTAAAGCAAGCAAAAAGATCCTAAAATTTTGAAGAAGAAATGTTGTGAAACAAAAATCCATTAAATCCATTAATATTCAATCATCTCCCCTCAGCCTCTCCAACTGTGAAGAAGTCAGTAATGGGGTCAGTTCTTTACTTGAGCCAGAATTCTGCTTCATTCAGAAACCAAAACCAATTAAACAAACAAAAAACTAAAAACACCTGAAGCTAAAGAGACTCTTAATTTAGGATTAACTAGAAAACTCTTAGAAAAGTCTATTTGTCACATTTTCTTCATATGTAACACTTGCACAAATAAAGATCTCAAAATTCTCCTAGGTTCTGTATTAAGCATTGTGTTTCCCTAATTACTTAGAATTGATCATAAAGTGCTTTCAAAAAGCAGACACATATTTGTAGATGTGTACTGAAATGTTTACAATTGACATAGGTCCAGGCCACAACAACTTACAAAGCACTAGAGCACTCCTGATTTTACACAGCATCATGAGTTGGGGGATTATCTCCTCATGCAGGTATAGGAAAAAATGGAGCTTAGAAGGTAAATTTGTGTAAATTTGAAGGTAGTTTAGCAGGTTAAAATAAGATTAGCATTCAGACTTTTTCTTTTTAATCCCCAAGAAATGAATTACATAATAATGATATATCGCTAGCTGATACTTATAACCCTTATATTCCAGGCACTGCTACACTGTTCCTGTATGTGTTAACAAACTCAGTCCTCATACAATAATCCTGTGAGGTAAATACCATAAATACCTAGTTTACAGATAAGAAAGCTGAAACACAGAGAGAGAGGGGTAGATTAATTTGTCCATGATTATAAAGCTGGTGATGACAGAATCGGGATTTAATCCCTTATAGTTCATCTTAGAATATGTGTTCTTATCCATTGTGTTATAATTCTTCTCCTTAAAAATGAGTGATATTTATTTTTAAAATTATAATGACAATAATTTTAGACCCATAAATCTACTTTAGCATTTTAGTAGCTCCAACAATCCTTCATTAGTTGAACAGGGACTGACCATGGGCTGACTATAGTTACATCCAAAGGGAAAACAAAGGGGGGGGGTAGATGTTTTTTCAAGTGCATTATGAAAAAGGGGGCTATTGATATCATGATGCCGCTACATTCGTCAGAATCTCAACTCAAATTCCAGGGATCCCAAAAGGCCAAGTGAAATGGCTAAAGATGTATTTATTGATTGCTAAGGAGCAATTACCAAGACACTAACACTTTAGCTTCCCACCTTTGTAACTGAATTGGTTTTTTCTTAGAAATGTTGTCTTGGCAAAGGGGGTCTGTCTCAAGAATGACATGAAAAATAACTGGTCATGTTGTGGACTGCATGAGCCCATTTTGGCACTCAGCAGACAAAATATGTATCTGTGCTTGATTTTCTTATCTGATTTCCCATAAGCTTTAAAAAGACAATTCATGAGAGAAGAAACGATTTTAAAATATGGTTGCCTTTACATCACTCTACATCACCCGGCAGGTGAAGTGATAGCCTGAAATTTCATTTCTCAGAGATTCTTAGAATTTTGAGGGTCAAGAGCTCTTTTGAGCATCTGTTAAAAATCACCTACCAAAATGAATATACACAAAATCTTTGTGTCTTTTTCAGTGTCTTCCAAGGGTTGATGAAACCTTAAAAATCTGTTGACAAATCTCCAAATTTAATAGCTCATTTTATCCTCATATTTCTTAATTTATCAAATAGGGCTGACAAGATTTATAAATAATACAAGTACTATAGAGTCATGCCAATAATGATAATATTGCAGCAATGATATTAGTAATATCTACCATCTATTAGATATTTAATATACCTAGTGGTCACATGATACATGTACTAATATTATCATCGTTTTACATATTAGAAAACTGAGACATGGAAAGGATAGCTTCCTCCAGGTGAGCAAGGGTTACTCTGTTCAGCAAACAAGGGTTTGAAACTGGGGAGTCTGATTTCATAGATCTCTATCAAGAATGTTAGCATATTGTAAGTGCTCAATAAACATTAGCTCTGGTTACTACTAGTGGGATTATTTGGAAATAAAGATGGAACTGACAGAAAAACACAAAACACATAGGCAAAATTTTTTTTCTTGAATAAGTGAAAAGATTTTTTTCTTTGATTTAATAATTGTCTCCTTTTGCTCTAGGTTCTAATAGTTAGATAATGGATCTTGTCAACCATTATACGTCTTCACCTTCAGCTGGGGACACATAACTTTTATTGTGGTCCATTATCTGGCCATTAGAGGCCGCAAGTGTGTCCCCTGACCTTGTACCTCACATTATGCTGAGGAAAAGGAGTCAAAAATGTGGAGGCAGCAGCTTTTCTAGCCTCAGATGTAAAAGGAGCTATACAGCCTCTTATATTGAGACCATCCATTTTCCCCCTGCTGTAAAATCCATCATACAAGTGCTGTGGATAAGATGGGATCTATTTCCCGATCCAACTTCCCAGCCTTTCCTTCTTGCTCCCTCACTCCATGAAGGCAAATCCAGTGACAGCCAAACCCTACTCGCAATGCTCAGATATTCTTTTTAACAGAGGAGAACTGAAACTGCTCCCAGGGTTTCATATATGTGTTCGACTTTGAGGTTTTATATTCTTATCACACAAGCAGCTGATCACTAAACTCAAAGCATTCATGTAATTTCGTGTCAGTCTCTTCAAGGACTTCTGTGGCATATTTTTGTTTCCTAAATGAAAGAGGACCATAATTAATTTTGATTGGAGATTTTTTAGGTAAATTTGAAATAATTGCAATCATGGTGGGGTGCTATGCCACAGAAGTGGAGACTGTTAAAGAATACCAGAGCGTTACAAAACTTGAAAGAGGTAAGAAGAGATTTTATTCAGGAACTCCTACAATAAGGGAAAGTGACCTCAGTGTAGAACAGGGGTCACTTCAGAATACAGCAAGAACAAATGGGGATTTACAGCCAATGAGCATAGTGAGGGGGTTCAGTGGATGGAGAACTACTAAGATGTGACATCAAGGGGTAGGGGAATTCTTATAAACTCACTTAACAGGATTCTTACTGAAGGCAGATCAGATATCGAGGGTAGGGAATAAATAATTTGATTAGATGTCAAGGATAGTCAGTTATCAAAGGTTAGATATTCTTGTTAAATTGAGTTAGCAGGATTTTTGCTAAAACTTGAGCTATGCAGGTCCAGTAAGGATGGGGGCCAAGGTCAAGGTCTGTTCAAGAAAAGGGGCTCAGAGGGGCCTGACTAAAGTTTGGTCAAGAAGGGAGTTGAGGTGTCTGAGTAGCTGAATTAGTCAAACGTCTGATCTTGGTTTCAACCCGGGTCATGATCTTGGGGTCATGGGATTGGGTCACTTGATGGACTCAGCAGTCAACACAGTCTGTTTGTCCCTCTCCCTCTACTCCTGCCTCCCATCTCCACTCGAGCTCTCTATCTCTTCAAAAAGTAAATAAATAAGTAAACACAATCCTTTTTTCTTAAAAAAAGAAAGGAATCCTTGTCAGAATCACCAATAGGCATTTGCTGACAGAATCTATGTAAACCAATAGGATTGTCCTGATTCCCACCAGGAGAAGAAGGAAGGTAACTCAAAACATGAGCCAGGTGAACTTTTTCCTGTTTTAGAATATTGCAAGAGGACTTTGTGCTCTGAGTCTTCCTTTTTATGGTGGTTGTACAAGTGAATGAAATCTAAAGACCCTAGTCCTGTTGTCCTCAGGTGTTATCATGTGTTTTCTGTGAAAGCCCTGTCTAGCTCCTCTGCCAGCATTAGTATACACTGCCGTGTATTCATTCGCGGCAAAGTTATAAAGAGATTTAAATCTCTATTTGTATTTTCTATTTTTGTTTGCCTTCTTTTTTATTAGAATAGATGTTTTTTGGACGCTAAGATCCTGTATTCCAGTTCGTGGTGTAGAAACTTTTTCCACTATTGAGTATTTTAGAAATCCTAAAGTAGTGAACTTTATCCTCTCTCTCCCCCCATTTTCTACCTGCCTACTCTCCTCCTCCAATCCCTCCTCTCCACACACACGTTCCAACTCTTCCTGGAAGTTGGTAGAGATTAATGCGATTTTTGTTTTATGTCAGACACACATACTTTGACAACAGAAACCTCAGTGGAAAGTTGTGTTAAGGTATTAATTTTGGGACTTTGACAGCTTAAAGAGACCATAGTGAATTGGAGAGCAGATGGCATGCTCTTTAGAATCATAGTCACAGACATTAACCATTAAAGGTCACTGGAAGTCCTACCTAATAAGTTGTCATAGGACATGGTTGAGAAATCTTCATGTTTACTTTCCAGACCCCATGAGATCTTACCTTTCAAACCAAGCTGCAAGATGATGGTTGAAAATACATGTAAAAACAAGACAACTTTCTGTTTCCCTGACCAAGATAAAAGGGGACATAGAGAAGGTAATCTTTTGAAGAAGAGAAATGTAAGGGTTTTCCAATGAGCCTGCCAGGTCCTATGGGAGCACTAATGTTGCCTCATGAAACTACAAACAGACCAGAGAACTAGGACCTGGCATTTGAGTGACACTGGAAGTTCTTATGAGGATGAGGATAAATATCCTATGTGACCTAAAAGAAATGAGGTTCCCATATCATTGAGAGAGTTATAGAGTGAGTTAGTAGGTTGTTATTTGGAGGATACAAGTTCTAGATCTATTCCCAGACACCAAAAAGGCAACTTTTTCCCCCAATTACATTTTTTTTCCCATTTGAGGCCCAAATTATGATCTTGAATGCCAGCAGATAGGCTTGGATCTATGGGCAATGCAATGTCAAAAATGGATTTTAAGCAGGCATTGCCATGAGCAGATGTTTGTTTAAGGAAGATTGATCTGATAAGTGTGCAAAATGAGTTGAGAAAAGGAAAGGCTCAAGATGAGAAGGTTGATCAGAAAGACTTTACACACTTGCCAGAAAGACATGGTAGAAATCAGAATTCTAGTAGGGAAAAGTGGATGGAGAGGGGCCAGCGATGGTGAGCAACACAATAAAAGTAGAATAGACCATGTTGGCCCCACATGTGCAAGAAGGAAGGACTTACTACTCATCCTGAGATTAAGACACACCAAAAGAGCCAGGTTTGGGGAAAGAGAACGAAGTCAGCTTTGAAAATATTTGACTTTGAAGTACCAGTGAATGTCCAGCAATAGAGAGATCAGGGCAACTGGAAATGTGTGCCAGAAGTTTGGGAAGTTGATCAAATTTGAAAGCAGAGTCCTGGAATGTATGACTAAGAAGGAATGGTGTACAAAGAAACAGTGAAGGCCAAGAACAGATAGTTGGGTAGCATCAGTATTTAGGAAAAAATCAACATCAACAACAAGAGCGATCCAGAGAATACAAGGAAGAGATGGTCAGAGGGCTAGAAGGAAAGCAGAGATGCTCCAGAGAAGCCCAGGAAGAATGGTCTCTTAAAGTATTTCCATAGTATTCTTTTGTTTATAAAATGAAAATGAAAGATAACAAATCATTTTTTGAAATTTATTTTTTTAGATATTTGAGATGGTTGAGATTGCTGAAAGTAACATCCAGCCCTCCAGGGAAAAACAGAAGGTTAAGGATTGTGAAAAAGGCTATTGGATTTGGCACATTATGGTGGCCCTTGGAGAGTAATTTTTGGAACATGATGATGACAGGAACCAGACTGCCAGGGAACAAGAACTGAATAGGAAGTAAGGGCTTGGGATGTAGATTTTTTTTCTTCCTTATAAATTACCTATTGGTGGTTTGGTAGTGGCTGGGAGGTGAAGAGAGAATGATTGCTTAAAAGGGTAACTGGGAGAAAGATGTTTACTTACTTGCTTATTTATAATAGGATGGGAAAGCTTGAATAAATAGAGTCACAAGATCACTGGATGGGAAAGAATGTATATGAGAAGAGAGATTCTTGAGGGAGCAAGGTTCTAAGGACGAATAGCAGAGAGTGGGCCAAGCTACCAAGAACCATAGAGAGGATGTTGTCTATAACATCAGTGGGGAAGGAGAGAAGGCTGCTCATCAATTAATATTAATTGCCCACTTACCATGTGTCAGACATTGTTGTCTCCAGTAAGGATATAGCCCAAAACACAAATATCCCTGTAGGAGAGGAGGCCAGAGAGGTAATGGGGAGGAGATTTGAGATTATATAGGAAATCATAGGCTATGTTAAGGACTTTACCCTTTATTTTGAGCGAGATACAAAAGGATGGGACATTTTGAATAGAGGAATGGCTTAATATTTTAGCAGGTCCCTTTGGATATATTGGCAAAGCTATGGAGGACAAGGCCAGTAAGGAGACTACTGCAACAATCCTGGTGGGATATGATCTGATATGCTTAGACTCCTCATAGCAGTGGAAGTGGTAAGAATTGATCAGATTTGGGATAAATAGTGAAAGTAGAACTGACAGGAAGTAATAATAGACCAGGTATAAGGAAGAGAAGCCAAGGATGATTCCAATATTTTTGACCCGAGCAACTGGAAAAAGGGAATTCCATTTACTGAGATGGATAAAATGGTGGGCAGGGCATGTGAGGATCTCAATTTAGGACATGTTAAGATGTTGAGAGCCTCTCCAAGTAGTGACATCAAGGAATAAGCTGGATATACATGTACGGAGTTCAGGAAAGATATTAATTTAAGAGGTATTAATATTTGGATGATATTTAAAGAGAATGAGTAAATGAGGTCACCAAGAGAATGAGTGTAGATAATAAAGAGAGGAGGTCTGAAGACCGAACCCCTCAGAAACTTTGAAAAGGAGAACTTTTGAAAGTTTGAAAAGGAGAAATTCAGAAGATTCTTAGAGAACATTGTGTTTTGAGATGAAAAATGGAGAAGCTTAAATATCTTTGATTCCCCTCAGGACGGAATTACTAATTCCTCTAGGAGGACTTCCACATTCCTTCAAGCATGGGTTTTTTTTTTTAGAAAACCAGGGCTCTATATCCGTGGGTGTATATCTGAAAGAATTGAAGGCAAGGTCCAAAGATATGTGTGTATTCATGTTTATATTAGCCAAAAAGTGGAATGTCCAAATGTCCATCAATTGATAAATGAACAAACAAGATGTGGTATATACAAGTGATGGGATGTTATTTAGCTTTAAAAAGGAAGGAAATCTTGTTACAAGATACACCAGAGATAAACACTGAGGACATTATGTTAGGTGAAATAAGCCAGTCACAAAAAGGCTTCATAATTCCACTTATACGAGGTGTCTAAAACAGTCAAATACACAGAAACAGGAAGTAGAACAGTAGTTGCCAAGGTTTGGGGAAGGAGGAAAAGGAGGTTGTTTAACAGGCAGAAAGTTCTAATTTGCAAGGTGAAAAAATCCTGGATAACTGTTTCACAGTATGAATGTGAATATCCATTACACTACTGACTTGTATATATAAATGCGGTTAAGATGGATAATTTATGTTACATGGATTTTTTAACCACTTGCAAAAGAAGTCCCCCAAACCTAGCTCACATTCAATGTTCTACCTTCTGAATGGAATGTAAAGAATTTGTAGGTGTGTTTTCAAGCCACCAAAACATATCTTTTGTTTGTTTTGATTTCAAGAATATTCTAGAAATATGTGCTAACCCTCCTTAAAACTCGAAGGCAAAAAAAAAGTTTAAATTTTCTAGCTTTTTAAAAACAAATCATTTGACTTCCAAACAATTAACTTAAAGCGCAACTTTTTATAGTTAACAAAAGTAAAATTTAAGTGTTAATAAATTTTTAAATGCTTTCATTGAATTAGAGAAGAAACTTAATTCAGATCTGCTTTTTCACCCAATAGATATATCTTTAAATTAATTTAATCTTATTTAAAGCCTTAAGTAAAATTACTTTAGATATTTCAGGAAATCACACACACATTTTAATTGGATTTGTCAAAAATAAGGTGAAGGAGTTGCTGAAGATAGAAACAAAATCATGCTACTGTGGAGTGGAATGGGGAGGGGTATGATGGTGGCATTAGCAGTTGTAATAAGGGTCAGGGAAGTTGGCTTTGGGGGTGGGTGTTGGGCTGTATATGTGTAAGACAGGGGACCCGTTCAGTGTCATGAAAGGCATGAAATCAAGATGTGAAGCAGATGAGGCAGTAAGTTAACCGTGGAGACAAGGTTCTGGTCTGAAGACACAGGCAATCTTTAGGCTAACCATGTTGGTCTTGTTTCAGTTGGCCGACCTCATTCTTATTTTTAAGACTTTATTATCTATTTATTTATTTGAGAGAGACAGAAAGAGAGCACTTTGGTTTGAGGGAGTCGGAGAGAAAGAGAGAGAGAGAGAGAATGAGCACATTGGTGTGGGGAAGGGCAAAAGGGGAGGGAGAAGGAGAGAAGCAGAGTCCATGCTGAGTTTGGAGCCTGATGCAGGGACTGACCTTAGGACCCTGAGATCATGACCTGAGCCAAAACCAACTGTTGGATGTTCAATTAACTGAGCCCCCCAGGTGCTCCTCAGTTGACTGACTTCTCACATTCCTCCACGACCAATCAAGCCCTGACTCTTCTTCATTCAGTCAGTCAGCAGATTTTTTTTTTTTTTTTTGAGCATTTAGTTTGTACTAGACATTACGTTAGACCCTGCAGACACAATGCTAAACCAAAGGAACTCAATCCCTCAAGTAGTTTACAGTTTTGTGGAAGGGGCAGAAACAGTATTCTGTGTTTAGTGCTGTGAGAAATTACATAGAGGGTATTATATGATATATAGTTAGCAAAACCTGACTCTTTTACCTGTGTTCGAAAAAAGAAACTGTATATGAAGTTATAGGGAGACTTGACATAACATGTCTATGCTAAAAGAATAAGGAAGGGATTTTGATATGAGATAACTAGGGGAGGTAGCCACTAAAAGCAAATACAAATTTGAGCTCTACTAAGAAGAGTGTAGAATTCGGACTAGAAGAGGAAGAAGCACACTTTATCCCAAACCCATATCAAGCTATTTTGCCATCATTTCTATTTACCTATGCTTCACCTTCACAGAAATGTGGAACAACTGCAATGCATGTTGAGAATGAGTGACCAAGCCTTGTTAAGAAGAATTAATTTTAATCTGTAGAAGAGATATAATTGAATATACAATTACTTCAATATTCTAAATTAGACAGTTTATTGGGAAAAGGATCAAATTTATTGTGTGTTGTTTCAAAGGCTTCAAGCAGGACTCATAGTCTATATGATTATAGGAAGTGATATTTTAGTTCACATATGCAAGAGCTTTATAATCATGAAAGTTCTTCCATGAGCTCCTTATCCCTGGTTGTGTTACGGTAAGTGCAAGATGATCCCCTGCCAGGGCTGCGTGAATGAGACCAGACCAAGAGAGCAAGTTTCCCTTTATCTGAGTTTACGTGAAGAGTTTTGTTGGTGTTCAACTCATGAAAAAGCTCTTTGCAGACTTGAAGAAAGATAGACTTTGGAGAGATTAGCTAGCACCTCACAATGGTAAATGATCCCCAAATGATTATACCTAGTCCCTTTGAATATACCTAGTCCTTTTGGGTTTTAATTTAAAATGCAGAATTGTGGAAATACCAACTTGCATAACAGTAAACCACTTGACTGGAAAGGCAACTGGGGGTTATTATCAATTTTAAAAAACATTCCTCTTTTTTTCTGAGAATTTAATCTTTCTGTGTTCTGTTTTTAAAATATGCTAAGTTCAACTCATTGGTGAAGTAAGAACAAATGGAACACTATTTTTTTCCCGAAATGACCCTTTCTCATTTGTGAAATTATTATTATTTTTTCATTTATTTATTTTCAGCATAACAGTATCATTATTTTTTCACCACACCCAGTGCTCCATGCAATCCGTGCCCTCTATAATACCCACCATCTGGTACCCCGACTTCCCACCCCCCTGCCACTTCAAACCCCTCAGATTGTTTTCAGAGTCCATAGTCTCTCATGATTCACCTCACCTTCCAATTTACCCCAGCCCTCTTCTCTCTAACTCCCCATGTGAAATTATTTTTTTAAATAAAGTGCTGTTATTTGAGAGTTGAAGTTAGCAGACAAGAGCTCAATATTTTTAAAAGGAATATTTCAATATTTGTTATTTTCAGAGACCTTTAGCCTAAAAGAACCTGGAAATCCACAGAGCATCCCATGATCTGATTAGTAGAGTAAAATTTTTTTTTGGTTGGAACTAATGGTGGTGTGAAGTAGTAAGCTGATTTACAGCTCCACTTCTGATTTAGAAAAAGCCCAAGAACCAATGCTACAGCCAAAGCTTCATGTTGCAGAATACATGCTTTATCCTGGGATCATCTTTAAAGCATAAACATTCTCCTATCTCTCATTCTATAGTCAATCCACCAGGTTCCCCTCCTCTTCCTATTTCCATACTATTTCTAGAATTCTCTTCTGGATTTATCAGTGTTTTTCTGCTCCAGCCCATGGAGGTGTTGTCTTTTTTCCTAGCTTGGTGGGGTCTTTGGACACAATTCTATCCCATGGGTGTTTCCTGGGTATAACATAATACTACAAGGACTCTTTCCCTCCACTCGTTTTAGCTTAGTAGACAGCTATTTATTGCATTTTAGATATAATCACATACAATTCCTCCAAAGCTGCAGGAAATTATAAACAAATCTTCAGTAAGCTTCTAATTTTACTGTCTTACTGCCATTCTGATAATGTGCAGTACCAGGTCAGCAGGTTCCTGGCTCTTTGAAACTGGAGGGTGTTCCTGCTGGCCATGTTCTCTGCGAGCTGGTGTCTGGGCAGAGAGAAGATGGGCCATGTTGGCAAGGGAGAGACAGCGGTGAGTTTGCATTCTCTGTCTGGGTGTAATGCAAGAAGGGATTTCTGCTCAGGGCCTAGAGCCCAACCAGAGCATCTCAGCCAGGAAACAACACAAAAGAGGACACAATACCAATTCTCATACCCTTAAGTCAAAGTTTGCAAGCTTGCTCATCAGGACTAACCAACTTATTCTCTTTGTTTTTTCATTTGTTCCCAGGCTCTGGACAGTTCTTCCACAAAAATAATCTGTCTAAAGTATTCTTTGGCTTAAATAGGCAGTACTTTGGAAGGTATTGCTAAAGGAAAAGGGAGAATATAATTTCTTTACTTGGGACAGTTTGTTCCTAAGAGCCTTGGTGTGAGTCCCATCACCTAGATTCTCCTGCAGAATGTTATGTCCTGAAGCCTTGTCTTTTTCCAAATACCTTCTGTCTCAAGATTAGGATGATGCTGAGAAAGGTGACAAGCTCCCAGAGGTTCTTCTAACACACCATCTGGGCAATGGCCAGCTGGTTTTCATGACAGAGTTGTTGGATGCATACTTCAGCCTGTGGCAAAGAAAAATTTTTCAAAGCCCCTCTGAATGAATCAGGTTCAAGTTTCAAGACTGCATAGGCCAGAACCTCAGGATATGCACACTAGGCAAACAGAAGACAGAAAAGACATTCCCAGACTAGGCAGACCAAGGTGGATTCCAAGAGCTTTGCACAAAATGAGACAGCTATGTGCTGAATCCTAAACAGGTAGAGTCCAGGAAGATGGATATTTTTCAAAAATAACATTAGAAGGGTGGTGACCTCTAGTCTAAAAGAGACCATGTGAAAGAGAATGTAAAAGCAACTCAACCAGGAGGCAGAAAACAAAGTTAGGAGTCTGTGATCTTGGATAAGCCACAACAAAAATGGAACATAATTCCCTCCTGTCTTTGCTCAGGCAGTTACTCTGAGGATCTGAAGAAACAACTCAAGAGCAATGATAAATCATGCTATAGATCTCAGCTAGCCCAGGGTTTGGTCTTTACTGCTCTTGCATTCAAAAACCACTGTAAATCACACTATGTCCAATGCCTAACTATGTGTTACATACCATAGAGAAATTTTCCTTTTCTGTATATAGCCTACAGAGTAGTCCAAAAACTTTAGATTTGGATAGTGGTCAAAGGCTAGTCAGAGGCCTGTGGATGCACTGAATCAAGAACAGAATTTTCTCCCACTTCTTTGGAGTCTGTAGAGCACTTTCTTCTGCAATTTTCATTCACTTGTATGTTCTATGACTCTCCCAACACCCCAACCCCAGTATGTCTCTTTCTTTATCTAATAACAGGCGGTCTGAATCTTAATGAGACATTAAACTATCTCCACATTTTCCCAACCACAAATTTTGGGACAATGAATTCACTTTTTGAAAGGTTGACATACCTTTTCTGTGGTTAATTTACATCAGGAGCAATATGTCAGCTGCAAGGCAAGGAGCAAGAGCTTCAGTTCTGGCACTGGGATGTCATTCTACTAATACTAAACTAGTTCACTAAATCAGAACTATTCCAAAATGAACAGCTCATCAGGTTTAGAGATATGTCCAGAACAGTGGCATAAATTAACTTCCCAACTCCAGTCTGCACACTTCATTATAACATTCGAAAACCTTGCGTTCAAAAACCATTGTGAACCCTCTATGCCCAAGGTTTCACACTAGGTACTGTACAGAAAACAAAGATAAATAAAAGAAACTCGAATTCCTCATCACCTATGCTCATTAGCATGAGTTAATTTCAACAGCCAGCTCTTAGAGCCATCTTGTTTTCTGACCTTTGCCCAGAACATTCTGACGATTACCATAGTCACATATCAAGACTTCTTCCTCTACTTCTTCTTCTTTTTTTTTTTTTTTTGGTAGTGTGTGAATGCATCATGCATTTTTTTTTTTAATAGCAATGTAAAGTCAAGTTCAATCAACCATACTAAAGTTGAGAGTGAACAATTTGCCTTAAATTAAGGTTTAATTGTGTGTGTTCGTAATGATCTTTCTGTGTATGCCCATATGCCTGCATATTCTGTTGGTATCATACTAAGAGCTCTCCTCTTCCACTGTTGAACACTGACATGCAGTAAAGATAATTCACTCACTGTAGTTGCAAAGGATATCAAAAGACTAGTGCAACAAAAATATTTGTGAAGCAAATAAAGATTGTAAGTGTTCTGTCTATTTTAGTTATGTGTTGATTTCACATATGTATTAATGTTACAAAGTTTGATATTTCTTAAAAAGAAAACAGACTGTTTTGGATAGCTTTTGAAGTGACCAGTGCTTCTCAGATATCCCCGTCCCCACCTCTTTATTTGTTACATTTTTATTCCCTTGGATAAAACTCCTTTGATCTGAGTGTGATTTTTGCCTAAGGCTTAATAAAATTCAATAGCTGTTAAACTTTACTTTCTTCCTTATATGCATTCTGAAATTATTAAAGATTTCATTCTATATTAAAAGTAATCAGGGTGACTTGAATCTTAATATGAATGATAATTATGAAACAATTAAATAAAATTTGCCCTTTGTATCTGTTCATTTTTCTTTGGTAAAATTGAGGGATGTGGGGGTTTTTTGGTTATTGTTTAAAGGAATTTAGTTTTATTTATTAAGTCATCAATTTTTCCTATTAATGTCTATTAATGTTATAGGATAAAAAGTTAGCATTTTTCCTTGTCTTCATGATCAAGAGGCGCGAATGGGTAGATTCATATGCAAATTCAAAATTATAAAGGTAAAGATGAGAGAAAGGGAACAACGGAAAAGAAACAAAGATGAATCAGACAGGGATGCCTGGGTGGCTCAGTTGGTTAAGCATCTGCCTTCGGCTCAGGTCATGATCCCAGCGTCCTGGGATCGAGTCCCACATCGGGCTCCTTGCTCAGCAGGGAGCCTGCTTCTCCCTCTGCCTCTGCCTGCCATTCTGTCTGCCTGTGCTTGCTCTCTCCCCCTCTCTCTCTGATAAATAAATAAAATCTTAAAAAAAAAAAAAGACGAATCAGACAGTGTGGAGTGTGCAGGGGAGGAATCCTCGTATCAATGTCATCCTGCCTGTGAAACTCCCAACTCATTTCCAAAAGGATCCACTGGTAATAGACTATGGGGATACTTGTAATTTCCATCACCGATCAATAATAATAACTCACATTTTCTAAGAACTCACTGTGTCCCAGGTATTATCTCATTTCACTCATGTTAGCCACTCTAAGAGATAGGTATATTAGTGCTATTTTATTGAGGTAAGTGAGCCCAAAGAGATAAATCAACCTGTGCATGATCATATAACCAACAAGCGGAGGAACAGGAATGAAATCTTTGTCAGTTTAGTGCTGGAGTGCACGTCCTGAACTTACCCCCTCGTACTCAGTGGTGGCAAGTAGGTAGAAATGTCTTCTGCATTTGAGATAGACAACAGACTATCTCAACAGACTGTCCTACAAAGTGGATTCCTATGTCTAGAGCAAGTGAATATGTTGGGCTAACACAGTACCATTGCATACTACATTTCCTCTCATGAGAAACAAGCAAAGCTCATGTTAGTTAAAGAAAATGTTTGTAACATTCTTTTTCTTAAAGATTTTGTTTATTTATTTATGTATAGCAGAAGCTGTGGGAGGGGCAGATGAAGGGGTAGAGAAAGAATCTCAACTGAGTGTGCCTCCAGAGGAGGGGCCTGATCTCAGGACTTTGAGATCATGACCTCAGCCAAAATCAAAAGTGGGAGGCTAACCGACTAAGCCATCCAGGCACCCCTATTTTGTAACAATCTTAACTAAATATTACATTCTTATCCTTTTGTTCTCAACTAAATATGGAAATTGGATGTGGGTGACTTTTGGATTGGATTGCATGGAGATTGACAAACTACTTGAACTCTTTTAATGAACTCTTTTAATGTCTCTTCATCAGGAGTAAAATGGGGAAAAAACCAGCTGAAAGGTTTTTCCAAGATTTGACCAGATTATGTAGGCTGCGTAATAGGTTGTTTTTAAGGCAATTGTGCCAGTAGAGTACCTAAGGAAGCTAATAGTAGGTACCCAAGCTACTCAATCTATAAAGGCTATTATTAGCAATTGGTATTATTCATACACATATTTGTGGTTCCTGAATTTATATTTTTGCTCTTGTTTCTAGTGATATTGGATGAAATTAGGAATTTTCAATGAATTTTGAACTTTAGGCATTGCATGGAGAAAGACAACTAATTTCCTGACCACTTATCACATCAATCTCCCTAAATTCAGGCCAACATAGCTCTGGTTCTGTTTACAGCCATATCATATTAAACACAGATCTAATTTGCAAATTATTATCACCCCTAAACTCCAGATTTCTTTTATTCCCCTGCCTGGAAAAAAAAAAAAACAAAACATACCATTTCTTCCATATTCAGTCATTTACATTTTTGAAGGCCAAGTTTCTTTTTATGTAGACAGTTCTAACTTCTTTGGATTATATTTCTGGTGTCCCTGGTGTTTGGTTCTCCTCCCAAGCTAGGATCGTCTTAAAATTTTATGAATACGTTTTGAGATCTGCATCTTCCCTCAACACATTAATAAAAATATTGAATTAGAAAGAACCTCGCACATATCCCTATAGTAACTCACCACAGCTCACCAGTTCAACAAGATTTCCACAAAAATTTACTCAATTCGCTTCAACACACAACTGTGAGGGCTTTCTGTATGTCAGGAGCTGGAGGTAAAAAATTGTATAAGCCTGCGTTTCCAGTTTTCAAAGACTCCACATGTGAATTATCATGTGAAACCATTTCATGTCTGAGAAATATATAACTTATTGATCATTGCAATGGTGGGAGACCCAGCACCATTTAAAAAGATAAAGAATCACTGTTAGTTCACCATAAATGGTGATTATTGGGGAATTATTAGGTAACTGTTGTGTATGATTTGTAGACTAATTCAGAGTCAAAGAAGCAAACAATTTTTGAAACAGGGTTAAAAGACTACAGAGAACTATTCATCTGGTATCTCAAAAGCTCAGCAAGACAGCTACTGTCTGAACATGATCACAAAGTGAGTTAGCCAAACAAGCAGCAGTGCTGCATCAGCTCCTCCCACTGCTCGGCACTGCCTTGCAAATTATATCTGTGTTATGCATGTCATCTTCCTCTGGAAGGTAAGTTCCTCAAGGACAGGGTTTCTATCCCGAGTAGATTTGGGGTAAGTCTTATCTTAGTTTCAGTCTTACATATGAATTGACAAGATAATCACCATTTGATATTTAACAGTATAAGGACCTATTTAGCAAGAGGCTTTCATTGAAGTTAAACCCCCAGGGGATTCACTTAAAAACAAGTCCTGGAAACCAGCGTCAGGTAACAAAAGCCCAGATATAAGGGTGGGTCAGGCCAGGTGGAGACATCCGATCAGTAGGGGGTTGCATACTGTCTCCCTAGCTACCAAGGAGTAGGGGGCCCCCACCCTTTGGAACCCTTTTTGGCGCCAATCCCAATCAAGGTGTAATAGGCTGGTTTGAATGTCTACTAGGGTAAATAGTAACTCAATTGGTCACCTAGTATCACTATGGAGTTCCCTGTGTGTGTTACAATCTCATTGGCCACCTGTGCGTGGCCAGGCCCAACCGCATGGCCTTTGCCCTTAAAAGCTAGTCTGTGAAACAGAGAAGGGTCGCCCTCTCTTGTAAGAGGTGCGGCTCCAAAACTTGTTAGATTCTTGATGCTTGGCACGAAATAAAGCTTTGCTTGAACTTCGCTTTGTATCAGTCTCTCTCCTTTAATCACGGACCCATTATTGGGGCACAACAACAGTAAATATCATTACTCCTATCCATGCTCTTGAGGTTACTTATGTCTATGGCATCTGTTGGTGTAAATAGTATACAATGTTGTCCCACCACACATCTCTTCCCAACTCTGTGGTGAGGGATACCACATTGGCAGGTTGAAATAAGACATGGTGGGAGCATTTATACCATGGGTGTGGGCAAAATAGGGCTTTTCCCTCCTATCCCCTCTGATCCCCCCTGGAGAGCTGGTGGCTCCCATACGTGCCAGCACATCTTCATTGTGTGCACACATTGGTTGTACAGGCTGGTAAGACAAAACATCAGGCATTTTCAGATCATGGACCCCAGTCGTATTCACTGCCTCACTAAGACTACACAAAGAGGAAAGAGATGATGTCCAAAATGAAATCAGAGTAGTATTAGGAAGGGTGAAATGAGTGGTTTACACACAAAAAAAATTTCCCTGGCCCAAATCTAAGCTATACTGAGCTCCAGACCCATACCTCTAAGCCACATCCTTTTCTTGTCCACCTGAATATCTAAAAGGAATCTCAAACTTAATATTAACTTCATATTTTAAAAATCAGTATGTTCTTGCCATTTCCCTTTTCCTCTCCCAGACTTTCCCATCATCAGAAAATGGAATGATTTGTTTAAACTGAAAACAAGAGAATCATTCATTATTTTTTTTTTTCTCTGCCAGATTCCCAAACTCTCCACATTCAACCAAGTTGCAAGTTCTGTTGGTCCCACCTAGGAGTTCACATCTAGAATTTTTCTACTTCCCTCCATCTCTGCTTCCATCAACCTGGACCAAGTCTGCAGCATTGCCAGTGCAGCCTACATCAACAGACTGGAAATGTGGGTCTGTTTTCCATAATTACTGCGTGAATAAGCAACAAGAACTTTCAATGGGGGCATTGGCAATTACTTAGTACTGTGAAATTCACATCAACACTTCATTTTTGTGTCTAAAATAATACATTTACTTTTTTCCAATCTTTTCATACAACCCAGAGTGTACATGATTAAAAGGAGAACAATATATTTAAAAATCACATGATAATATAATTTTCCTAGTTCCATAAATATCTTGATCTATTGACCTGTTATGTTTTTATATTTAAAAATAAGTTTTTGTACATAGTTTTTGACTGGAGATATTTAAAAAATTATCTCAGAACTCTTTTTCATTATTTACATTACAATCTCTGAGACTACGGACAGGCTATTTCATTGCACACTAATTCCTAATATTAGGAAAGTAAATGAGATGCAAGTTAAATGTCCAGTTCAGTCCTTGGGAAATAGTGAGCACCTAATAAATAATTGTCATTGGTATTCTTTTTTTGTTCGTTTGTTTTCATTTTCTATATTTCTTGATAATACAATACAAAATGTTCTAATGAAGAGAATGACTCCATTTAGTATTCACATCAGAATGCTTAGAATTTGCTTTTCTTTTTTTTTTTTTTTAAAGATTTTATTTATTTATTTGACAGACAGAGATCATAAGTAGGCAGAGAAGCAGGCAGAGAGAGAGGAGGAAGCAGGTTCCCTGCTGAGCAGAGAGCCCAATGCGGGGCTCAATCCCAGGACCCTGAGATCATGACCTGAGCCGAAGGCAAAGGTTTTAACCCACTGAACCACCCAGGCGCCCCTAGAATTTGCTTTTCAAATGAGCATGTAGCTCTTCTGTAAAAGCATTTATATAATGGACAATCTAGTCTACACTCTTCTGCAAAAATCAAACCACGAGTAGATTCGTCAGCAAAGTCTCTACCTTGTGAGATCATAGAGGTAGATATTTTCAAAAGACTATTTTGGGGTCACTTTTACAATGGCTGGAGTATTGTCCAAATGAAGAGCCAAGCCACAGTCCTCACAGGTCTGATGCACAAGGCAGCCAAACTGTAGACACAATTGCTACAGGAGTACTCAGATGCCGTTTGGAGTCATGTCCCTGATGAATCATGCGTTCTATGTAGCCATAGAATTGCGGACTCATGAGTGCCAGAGGAAATTAGAAAAAGTAAGTAAAAGTTGGGAAGGCAATAAGAGCTATGTGGTGTTCAAATAGTCACCAAGCACCTACCTACGGTTTCTAAAAATTCTGCTCACAGGGATAATAGCTTCATATTTAAGTATGATTTTCATAAAGATAAATCTATTCAATTTGACATAAAGTAGGCTTCATTCAGAAATTATGTACCTCTATCCTGTTTTACAAAAGTGATTGCACTGATTCGCACAATTTATAAAGTGCTTCTTAATTTAATATGCCTAGTGTTTAATTATGGCAAGGTTGAGAAATCTCGCAGTGAGTGTATGTACGTATCAAAAGTTAGAGTGTTCCATGAAGAATAATAAACCACACTAGCCTTTCCATAGTAACTGAAATCTTTCTCAACACAAGCTGACTGTCCGCTTTTGACTGTTTTCTAAACAAAGCCATTAATGTTTTCTCTCTTGTTGGCAACTAACATTGCAACTTTTATTTTTAGCTCAGCTTCATTCCTCTGGATCCTACAATATTTCAGAAAATAGCCTTAGTCATCTAAGAAGCTACAACACATTGATTTCACTGTTATCATTACATATTACAACACTGCTTCAGATTTGACTGTTACAGGCTGCAATCCTTCCCCCTCCACGCACGTTTTCTTTCTCTAAGCATGTCGTCTCTCATGGGTTCTGGGTTTGCCCCTCTTTGCTACCATTTTTCTCTTGGAGTTTCAGGATCCCGTATCATTTACAATGCCAGGTTACCCTTACTATGCACAAGTTTTGTTTGGTATTATGCACTAGCATTTAACATCTATTTTTTTCCTCGTAAGTGGTTTCAAAGATAGTGTATTTGTCTTCTGAAAAAGAACAAACCCAATTCTCTAATGCAGTTACTGCGCCAGCTCAGCGTATCCCGAGGCTGCTCTGGCAAAGGGCTGTAAAAGATCGGTATTGATATTCTGTGGCATTCCAATTGTCAAGCTCCCAACAGGAGGAAGAGCATTCAGACAATCTGGCCATGCGGCAGCTAATCACACTGTTATAAACTAAATTTACAACAGGTAACTTGTAGGCTATGAATTGACAACACCCAAGCTCGTTGATTATTTTCCCATAAATTGAGGGGCCAAAGTAGCACTCACTACAGGCCACACTGATGCAGATTTTTAGAACAAATTACACAAGTCCTACGCAAATGTCATGCTCCCACCTACAACTACTCGGTGCTTATTTATTTTCATTATTTTCTTTCAACTCCTATCTAGTGTACTGCCTGCGTTCTCCCGTAATTTGTGTTTTTATTTTGTTTTTCTTTTCTTTTCTTTTTTTACTAATTTTTCAGTGTGCATTTAGTCGAACCACAATGTTAGTTAGCTTCCGGGGTACAAGATCATGATTCGACAAGTTAAAACATGATGCTGGGCTCACCACAACTGTAGCCACCATCTGTCACCCTGCAATGCCATTACAATATCTCTTCCACGATTTTTAAGAAGGAGATTCTCTGTAGAGTCATTAGAATACAACCAAGGGGATGGCACAATAACACAACGCTAAAAGGCTCAGGGCTTCCTTCCATGGAACTTTCTATACTTCTAAGTGTGGAGCGCAGAACTGGTCTTTACATCTGAAATGGGTTTTGCATATTTTTGTCCTTTAAAACTTATTAGGCGTCTAGGGAAATGTGTGCTTTATATTCAGGCGTGATCCATGTGTCATTGATGGCAAAGATCCAGCATGCTATGGAAATTTTCTGGTGCGTGTTATAAGCTGTTGTTTGCCATCTTGGCTAGATAATCCTGCCTCATTTATTGGAGGGCCATTTCAGCTGCACTGTCAACAGCAAAGGAGTATCAGGTCACCTTTGCCTAGAGTATTATGTAAAAGCTGTCAAATGGTTCAGGATTATAGGCACATTAAATGTTCCGAAAGATTTTAGGCATATCAATATTAGTGAAGAATTAATGTCAAGTTTGTCATCATTCTGCCTGAGATTTCTTCACACTCGTGCTAAGATCTTGTAATAGTATGACCAAAATTTTATTAGAGCCGGTGCTTTGTGTAAGAGGAACAGATGTTGGCAGGTTTATCTGGTTGCTCTTATAAATGTTGGAACAAGCCCATTTAAAAATAAAAAATGGCGTAATCTGTCTTATTACCTTTCAGAATTAAATACTCACTCTCTTTACTTCCCAGCCATATAATCCTGGTGTATCAACACAGACTTTTCACATTTGGAGAACCAGTTTATTAAAAGTCACAATAAATTTAATAGGGAGTTTTTCATTATGATACCCATTATAAAAAGCACAGCTCCTGAGCAAAACTACAGTGGCTCATTTTGGAGTGTATTTACTTTTAAGTGATGAACATTTTATTATCACATTAAGGAGACAATTGCTCCTACTTATTATACATTGAGAATGCAGTGGGCATGAGCAGACAAACAGATATTGGCAGCCTTGACACCTTTCAAAGGAGCAAATTGTATTTTTGAAAGTCATTTCAAGGCGAGCACATCTCTTCGGTGACTAACGTGGAGTTATTGCTGTAGCAATATTTCCATACCTCTTGGATCGGATCTCACACTTTCACCAGTTTTTCAAAAAGAAAGCAGCTAGGAGGTCGACTTGTAATAAGGAAGTCTTCATGATGAAGTCGCCCTTCATGTTGCAAGAGGCAGATGCATCCTTTCTTCCTTATGGCTAGCCCTACGATCTTTTCCTCTGATACCCCCCTACTTCCCTTCCTCAGACCATCACCTGCATCCTTTTTTTTTTTTTTTTTAAGTTCTCCACTTAAAAAAAAATTTTTTTTTCAGTGTTCCAAAATTCATTGTTTATGCACCACACTCAGTGCTCCATGCAATATGCACCCTCCTTAATACCCACCACCAGCTTGTGTTCTTACAGTCCTCTGCTTTTAGGGCATTGAACTCTTCCTAGTTAGAGGGAGTATCCAAGATTGAATCCTGATGGTTTTGGACATCAGATCTTTCATAGCCGTACGAAATCCTACATCTTTCCATGGTTCATTCTGAATTTTGCAGAACAATGTAGATGGAAAAAAAATTATGTCTGGAGTCAAAGCTTATTTTCTTGCTTACATTTCAGGTTTTAGACTTCAAAGTTTATTAGTTATGTCAATCAACAGTACTGTGTTACAAAATAAGCTAGAGAGATGGTATAATGAATGCACTTGGCTCGGGCAGGAAACTTCCTCAAGTGCAGAAGCAGCTCCAAGCCCGCGGAGGACCTGGGAGACATTTGGAATGCCCGGGTATCGTAAATGTTCAAACAGATTAGTTGTTAAAAACAAAAATATCAACAATCAATTTTTCTAAATATAGAGATATTTTAAATATTTTATTTACCTTTCTAAAATTAATTTGCCTTTTTTTTTTTAAAGTAACACTTGAACCTTCCTTTTAGAGGAAACTATTTAAGAGATTTGGAATGCATTTTTCCAGATGGAAGCAGAGCCCTGAGGGGATGGTGGCTTGGCTAATGGGAAAGAGGAGAAGGAAGAGCTGACTCTGGAGCCTGTGTCATGTCTCAGGCATCACAGGTCAGAGGAGGGGCCAAGACAAGAGCAATTAGCAGGCTGGGCCAAGGAAGAAGTGGAAGGATCACAGCATGGCCATAAAATGTATCATCCAATCACACGTTCTTCCTTGCTACTCAGACCTTGTGCTTGGATATATATTCCCTAACAAGCTCATTAAACTATGATTTTACTACAATAAGTAAGGATATAAAAGTGTTTGCTTTTTTCACAATTCATTTCAAGCATCTAAGATTATCCTTTCTTAGATTAGATTTAGGTATTGTATAAAGAGCGCTGGTCCGGAAGCCAGGAGACTTTTGTTTGTTGCTGTTCTCCTGGGTCTCTCTGAGACCTGAGCTCCTTGGCCTTCTTTTGCCTTCCAAGGAGAATGGAGAAAGGCCCTGTCCAGCAGCTCTGATCCATGCTTTGTAGTGTCAGTCGGCATGCTCATGAATTAGCACTAAATGTCAATACGTTAAAAAATATTATTTTTCAATTCAAATCTGCCATCTTTTAAAGGATACCGCCACAAATGTTTCTGTTGCAATTTTACCCTGATTTCTTCAAAAAATTCAGTAAACATTTACAGATAGCTAATCAATAAATGGTTCATTCCTATAAACAGAAGTCTATACCTGGCAGAGACCATTAGAGTCCATAGCTCCCCAATTGCCTAGACTAGGAAATTTTATGCCCCCCTTTTGGAAAATGGAAGCAAGAGAAACCTCAATTCCCCTTCCCATGGAACCCAGGATATGGTGAAGAAAAAAATCCGTGGTAATTTTGATTGTGAAAATTAATAAACCCAGCATGATGACAAGTGCCTTACGGACAATGGAGACAAGTTAGAAGTTTAGGTTTTTCTCCAGTGCAATTACTCTTCATCAGAGGTATCCGTGCCTATAAACTGCTTTTGATATCCACACAGTTGTCTTCTATTTCTGCTGGAATGATGTCAGATATGATAATAAAAATAAGCCTGGACTCCCGTAGGCGAGAAGCTTTGGGATTCTTGCTGGCTTGAGAGATATGTGGGGTTTCTGAGAGTGTCTTTTTGTAGTTGTTTTTCTACTGCCGGCTGGCAGAGGCTCTCCTGGGAGCTCTGAGGGTCACCTGCCCCTTGGACAGATGGTGGTAACCTCACAAGGTCAGCCTTGTGAAATTTGAAGGGAATGGTTTCCCTGGCAGTGCTGACAGTTCATTGTGGCCATAAAAAGGCTAAGATCAGAAGAAATTCCCCACATCCAAGCCCACTTAACTGCCCAGCAAGAAAGGAATCAGAGCATTCATAGCAGCAAAGAAATGCCTGCTTGATTTTAACACTGGGAGAGAAGCTTTCGTAGGTGGATTTTTTTCCACAGGTCTTAGTGAACCTTTGTACCTTGTTTTCTCCTTTGGGCTTCAATTTTTCTTTGTTCAGATTCACAGTTTCTCTTTCTCTGTTCAAACTCTTTTTCTGGAACTCCTGATAAACATGATGCGTGGGACCGCTTGGATATCTTCTGTCTTCTTCCCCAACAAAAGTTAAAACAATGAGAGGAAGTGTGCCCTGAGAAGGAGAAAGCAAGTGTCTCCAAACTGCAAACTCCTTCTCAGTCTTTTTTTTTTTTTTTTTTTTTGGTCCTAAATATTATAAGGAAATCAGAATTTAATTTTTGATGTTCCTCATGCTTTCTGCAGAAATAGAAAGTCATGGGGGATTCGGCATTTGTCTTATAAGCTGCTCCTATGGTAATCTTAATATCCAGAACCATAGGAAAGGTCCCTTTTCTATGCTGCACCTCATGCCAGGTAATATTGTTGTTGTTGTTGCTGCTGCTGCTGCTGTTATTATTATTAACTAATACATATAGTGCTATATGTGAGGAAGCATTTTAAACGCCTTTACTTATTTAACCCTCACAATACTATGAGGTCAGTAACATGCTTATTCTCATTTTACAGATATGAAAACTGAGGTGTCATGAGGTTAAGTCACCTCCCAGAACTCATAAGCTTCTTTATAATAGCATGTTCACTCTTAAGCACTATGCTTAGATTTTACTTGTGTGTTCTCATTTTCTTCCTTCTGAAATGCACTAGCCCTTGAGTTGAGCATCTAAAAACAAATAAAAAATCTCAAGGAGTCATTCCTGAACATTTATCATTCAAAATGTAGGCTGGTAACACTATTTGTAGACTGCTAAAAGTAGGGTAACTGGACACCTGTTGGTTTGAAAAAGTCCTACTTTATATCTAATCTCTGAAGCCCTTTTCAGTCTCAAAAGTGTACTGATTCACACAATAAATTATATAGCTATGCTTAATTGAAGCAAAGATTGCATTTGGAAGAATGAAGAGTAAGCTACAGCTTGGATCACTGAACCTGTTTCTAGAAATGGGACTTTTTGGGGCTTTGCCAACATCTGATTCTGAGTTCAGGTTTGAAACCAGACAAATTTCTATCATATGGAATGTGTGTAATCTTAAAAGACTGTTAGATTGCAGGTGATTGCCAAGTTCTCTTTGGGGAGATGGAGGTTTTCTCCATGCTGCTTTTGAGGTAGGGAGGATCACTAAAGGGAGGAAGTATTTTGTGCTTACTGGGTCTTCTTTCTTAAGGAAGGATGAGTTGTTGACTGAGGAGAAGTAAGTGACTCGATGGCAAAGAAAAGGAAGCTGCTTCAGGATGAACAAGGGAACCAAAGCAAGGAAGACAAGCATCATCCTGGCAATACATACGAAAGGGTCAGGGGGAAACTTGAATCCTCATGTGGGTGATTTGGATTTAATATGAAGAACAAGAAGTTTAGAGGAAAATTTGAAGGCCAAGAATGGTTGAAATTGAAGGGCCAGATGGTCAGAAATGTGGACATCTTTAGGAATTTATGTGCTGCTTTTCCACAATTAACTAAATTGTGTTAACAGTCTCTGAATGCATTGCTAAGGCAAAACCTGCATTAAAAATTAAGCTGCAGAATTTGAAGAAAAATGGACATTGATAGTATCCTTAAAAGGTAATAAATAATATGGGCAAAGGGATTAGAGATCATTGACTGGGCTTCTGGGTGAGGATTTTAGATGTTATTAAGATCAGTGTGGAGTGATGGTATCTCTAGAGTGATGAACTAATAGACTTGTATTATTTTCTCACTTTTAGATTTTCTGTCTCTCTTGATCAAAGTAGTAATTTATAATGGGTAAAAGACTTCTGAGAGAGAAGTATTTAAAAAAAAAAGCTCATTGCATATTTTAAGTAAACCTCACCTCCCTCTGCAATGTTTATTGATCAATACTTTCCACTCCTCCTACCCTACCCCCCCTCATGTAAATCAAGTTGACCACTATTTTAGCCTTGCTTCCCTAAATAGCATAGACTGAGGTGAAGCTAAAGTTTTCAATTCTTTTGAGAGGAGTGAAATCCCAAGGCTGCAAGAATGAGCAAAAAGGGAACAAGTCATGGAAAAGTGGGAGGGTGATACAGGGTGATACAGAACTGTGCTGGCCAGACACTGCTTCGGGATGTTTCTAGACAGGATGCATGGAAAAGTCACGACTCAGAACAGTCCATTCGAAGACATTTTTCTACAGGATTATTCTGGAGCTGTCTCCCATTGGTCTGTCTGTCTCATTCCCACATTTTGGGATTGCATCACTAGACCCTTTTGGAAGTCATTGAATATGGTGCTTCCTCTAGTCCAGAACTGCTTGGAGGACCCAAAGGTTCTATGCATGTAGATAAACTGCCTTAGGGAACAGAATCTGTGAGCACAGAGGCAGTCCGTGGCTTTGAGGTATGCTCAACTGGGCAGCCATCCAAGGTCTAGGTGCCAGACAGTGTTGAGGAAATATGAGGGAGCATTTGGGGTATGTGGATACAACTCATACCTCTGTTCTCCCGCTGTAGATTCTACAATAGTAGAATTCTGTAGTGCTTCTGTAGTGCTTTCTTATGTATTTGCTGCTTCTGGCACAACTATGAGCCTGTGAGAGCAAATACCTTGACTCTCTGTACCTGTAGGTGTTAGTACCACACCTTGCCCATAAAAATAGCTTGTATAATACAAGAATAAAAGAATGAGGTTATATACTGTCCTTCTCTAAAATACAAATGCCAAGCCCCCAGATAAGATCTCAAATTCTTATACATTCCAGACATTAGAAATTCACAGCTGAAGAGTAGCCACTAGGTCTCTGTAAATCCTCTGGTAATTTAAGCTCATTAAACCAAACAGAAGAAAACTCAGAACATCTCCTATTGATTTTTATAAAAAGTCAATCTAGCTCTAGCTCTAAGTTCTTAAACTTCAGATAGGGACTAACGCAAGGAACTCTGACATGCTATTCTGAAAGAAGTTACCTGATTTTTTAACTTCATTATATTAAAATTTGGAGATAATGACTAACCATTATTTTTTAAATGAATTCATTGTTTATAATAACTTTTCACACTGTTTCTTATTTAAAAAAATAAATAAACCAAGGTTAAATAGTTTGCCCAGCAGTGCAAAGGTAGAAATGGAGGAATTGCTATAAAATGTTGATTAATCAGTATCTCTTCTACAAAAGAACATGGCAACAATCAGGAGAAGTTGTACCCCTCACCTGTTGCCCGATATCTCAGTATGAATCCATAATGTGCTGTATTAACACATTCATGACAGATCATAAATTTAGAAAGTGGTAATAATGAGGCTGGGGAGAACATAGCTAGAGGGACTGGTTTAAGGGAAAACTACCACAGCCAGATACATGAAGAAATAATGAAACCCGGGACAGATAGAAGTATTGGGAGCAATACAACCCACATAGCATATCTCAGAATAGAAGCTTTCCATTTCATCCTTGCAGTTTTTCTACATAAATACTGAACTTAAAATTAATTTGTATGTTTCTGAGGCTACAATTACTCAGACATGGTAAAACAATTGGTGTGTCCAATAAGATGGAGTCCTGTAATCGATTTCGAAAGAAAATTCTTGATGTGGGTCTGAAATAAGTGAGCAGATATTCATTTCAGAAATCTCTATACCCCAAACAGGGAGAAAGTTAATAATATTAAGATATTAAAAGGGAAATGAAGGCAAATCTTCCTCTTTACTCCTGAAAGTACATTCAGAAGCAGCTGTTGCTGGTCAGTATTATTCTATAAGACCAAGATTTTAAGAAAAAGAATGGTAGGCTTTTAAGGATTCAGTTATAATTTGATATTCCTGCTGTACATATACAGGAATACATGTTTTTTCAGTTCTGAGCAGAACACCTTTATCTAGCTCAGTGATAAAACACATGGTGCCTTGTGGACCAGAAATGTCTGCACTGAGGGCATTAACAACTTCCACGGACCAGTTTCTCTCTTAAATGCACATGAATTCACATGTCATCAGACCCCAAAACTGAGGCGTTCAGAATCTCTGTTCTTTTGTTTTCTTTCTAGTATCATCAAAAGGAAAAGAAAAATTCCACTTTAGTCTATGAAAGACAAAGAGGTAAAAACACAAATAATTAAAATCTTGCCCAACTTAAGGATAGCTAAACACTGAAGATACGAATAAAACACCAACTGGCAAGTGAATGAATCTCAAATTTGGGCAAGTTTTTTTGAATTTTAGACTATTAGCATGCAGTCACAGTGACACTTTGTGTTCACTGTTAGGGAATGCAGTCTGGTAAAGAGCTAGATGGATGGGACCATACGGCATTGTACAGGAGAATATTGTTACAAGGCCCATCTTTGGGAAAGCCAAGGAGAAAATGAGAGAGTAAATGGAAATGAAACACATAAACTCAGTCTGACTAGAATAACATGAACAGAATGTGTCCTCAACACATGAAGAATGTGTCTCTCCAAATTCACTAATATACTTTGTGTTGTCTAACAAAATGTTCTCTCTCCTCTTTTTAAGTTGATTGGTCTAAAAACCTCTATGAAATTTCTGTTCTACATGATTTGCAGGTTATGTCAATTGTTTGTTAAAACTGCAATGGTTTATGGGACTTATGCTCTGAAATAATAATATTATTATTATTATTATAATAAATTATTATTATTATTATTAAATAAAGCCAGACTGAAGTTTATTTGTATTCAAAATGGATTTTTTCCCAAAATGACACGATTCTACTTATATTTGATGAAGTACATGGTAATAAGTTTCAATGACTACTGGTGAAAGAGAGAACATTTTGACTCTAAATATATAAATGTAATGACACAGTCATTGGTTAAGGATATTTAATTTTTTTTTCTTTTTTTTCTATAAACATATATATTTTTAATTTTTTTTTAATTTTTTTTTTATATAAATATATATTTTTATCCCCAGGGGTACAGGTCTGTGAATTTTTTTAATGTAAAAAGGATATTTTCTTTGGATACTGTCATTACCTTTATAAGAGTTGTATAATATAGATTTAGAAAAAAAATTAATTTTAAACCAAGTAGTTTGAAAAGAAATGTCAAAATCTTTCAACGATTAAATAATTCACTGCATTGAACTAGGTTTTAATGCAAAGCATTAATATACCTAGACATCAAATACTTAACTAATCTGTGCTGAGAAAGGAACACATAAATTATTTGGAGTGAAAACCCAAAAGCCAAAGGACAGCTAGAGTATCTGAGGCATCACTCCCAAGTGTCTTGCACTATCTTGTCTAAATATAATTTGGAAATATTCAAGGAATAGGAACCATCTAGGTAGCTAACTAGTGACACTTGATAACTCTTGATAGAAACTTTGAACTCATATACATGTATATGTGTGTTTGTATGTGTTTGTGTGTACATATACATATATATATATATACAAATATATTTAAGTGCAGTACTTATATATAAAATGGATTTTAAATTAATTTGTATCTGTGTAGATTGAGTCAATTGTGGAGTTGAGCAGAAATGGCGAGTTAGAAACAAAAGAATTTTTATGTAGTGAAATATGTCGATTGACCATTTTATATTCATTAAAATAATTAGTTGACTGCTTTCTCCTTTAGCTTAAATCTACACCAATTTTTAAAAACTGTAATTGAAGCCAGATAATTTAGAAAACTTACCTCCAATCTGGCAGCTGATAAGGAGTAGAGCAGAGATTCAAACCCAGAGCCAGTATTGGCATACCCTTTTCCAGGACACTATTATTGGTGCACTTCCTAATTTACTTAGATTATGTCTAAGAAATTGTATACAATTAATTTTTGTAAACTAGTATCTCCTTGTCAGTGGATTCACTTGGATTTGGAATAATCTTCATATGGTCCCCTAAATTGTGTAACTTCCAACCAACCGTAAATATTCACAGATTCACAGTAATTTCCCAAAGAAAGAGATACTTATTATTACATGAATGTGTTCCTTTGCACCAATAGTCACTAAGTTTAAGATTACCGAACAAACATGAAATAATAAGACAAACAAAACAAGTGGCCAAAAATCCATTATTGGTAAAACTATATAGTTGTGTCTTCTTAAGCTCAGCAAACATCAACGTCATACAAAGAAGTGAAAAGTTTAACATGCAGAAATCCATGTTAGCTTCCTGTTGCTGATATAACAAATTACCGCAATGTTAGTGGCTTATAGCAACACAGATATATTATCTTATAGCTCTGGAGGTCTGAGTCTCAAATATGCCAAGAAGACTGTGTTGTTTCAGAGGCTCCAGAGGAGAATCCTTTTCATTGTTTTTTTTTGGATTCTAGAGTTTGCTTACAGTCCCTGACTCATGGGCCCCTTCTCTATCTTCAAAGTCAGCAGCACAGCATCTCCTTTCCTCTCTGACCTCTGCTTCCTTCTTTATGTCTTCTCTCTGACTCTAAGTCTACTGCCCCCCTTTTATAAGGCCCCTTGTGACTACCCTAGGCTCCCCAGGACAGTCCAGGATAATCTCCCCATCTCAAGACCCCTAACTGACGCACGTCCCAAGTCCTCTTGCCATGTAAGTCAACATATTTGCAGGTTTGGGGAATTAGGATGTGGACATCTTTAGAAGGCTATTGTTCAGTGCACCACAGGATCTAAAATAAACTTTCTGTTTCTGTATTTTGTCACTTGCTGGTGGGCATAGCTTTGATTCCTCAGAAAATTGACATGGCAATGGTCCTAATTAATATGGTCATGCCAGAAAAAAAGAAGAAGAAGAAGAAGAAGAAAAACTGAAATTTTAGGAAGATCTATCATTGGTGTAAACTACTGGAGGCCAAAGAGAGTTCTTTCAATAATGACATCGCAGCAACTGGACTGAACGGACAGTCCCAGGCAAATTGATCACACTGTCTGTGAGGGCAACTCTAAGAATGTAATTTCATTCTGCACATTATTGGATGCAAACAAATCATATTGCATATATTTTCAGAACAAGGCAGAATCCTAGAAGAACAATTGCTGTAATTTTGTGAGTAAAACAGAAACAATCAAGCATAAAACTAAAAAAACCCAAGATACTTAAATCTTATAAGAGAATGGGGCAAAATGAAAATGACAGATGTGTTTCAAAGTATTTTTGTTACTAAGTGCAGGAAGGAAGCTCTAAATAACTAAAAACAAGCTTAGCAGAAATCAGCCTATCATCATTGCTACCCTCACCACCACTCTATCATCATTGCTTCCCTCATCATCACCTCCACTCCTGAAAACTTAGGACCTGCTAGAAACTGTTATGTGCTTTACAAACATTATCCCTTGTAATTGTCAGAAAAAATCATATAATAATCTGCAATGCCTGTAGTTACATAAGATGAAACTGAGCTTCAAAAATACTATGTAATTTTCCAATATCAGCTCAGAAATGGCACAATTGAGACTGGAAACTAGGTAATTTTGTTTCTAAAGCTTTTTACTGAAATGTCCAAAGAAAAATAAAAAAATAAAAATAAAAAAATAAAATAAGATAAAATATCAAAAGAAGACAATCTTGAGCAGTTGAGTCATGTACTCAATGAATTACTCTTAATGTTATGAAACATGGTATTGATCTAGATTAAAAGCAGGCAATAGGCTTTAGTAATAAAACCATTAGATGGGAATTCAGAATATAAAAACCTACTTCTTGTCCTTAGACTATTTGTGTGGTGTTAGGCAAATCCCTGGTACTCTCTGGGCTCAGTTTCCTTATCTATAAAATTAGTTAATTCACTCAGTACATATTTATTGAGCCCATTTTGTATACAAGGCCCGTTTCTAATGTTGTATGGAACCAGAAATGAATGAGATATGACTCCAAGTCTATACTCAAATTACATTTGAAATAGCTGTAACTTCTACATAATTATTTGAGGAAGTTTTGATGGATGAAATAACATTTTTTAAAAAAATCTGCAAATTCTGGAAATCAAATCGTAACTTACAGAGTATGAACATTTTTTGAGTTCTTAAAAATCTGTCATGTGTCACCTAAGTAAATCATCTTAAATATCCGTGAGGTAGGTATTATTAGCTCTATCTTATAGATGAGGAAACCAAAACTCAGAGATTAAATTGTAGTTGACCCTGGAACAACATGGTTTTAAGTGGCATAGGTCCACTTACAAGTACATTTTTCTTGATACAATATGGAACTGTAAATGTGTTTTCTCTTCCTTATGACCTTCTGAATAACATGTTCTTTTCTCTAGCTTACTTTACTATAGGAATATAGTATATACTACAGATAACATACAAAATATGTGTTAATCAACTCTATATGTTATCAGTAAGACTTCCAGTCAACAGTAAAATCAGGAATCAAATTTAGATCTATTTTAACCCCAAATCTATGTTTTCTATTCATTCATCTATTTGTTTATTAAAACAATATTTGTTAAGTGTGTAATAATGTGCCAAGCATTGTGCTAAAATCTCAGAGAAGAGCTTTCCATCTTTGTCCAGATGCAATTTACAGCTTATTGGACAAATCAGGCATTAAATAAATACATTAAAAATAGAGCCATATAAAAGTTAAAAGTTTGTGAAGGAAAATTTCAGAGTATCAAGAGAATAAATAAGAGAGAGAATAACTTAGACCGGGCAGCTAAAACATGAACCATGAGGAAGAGCCTAAATTCTGAGATAATCTAGATTTCAGTGCGAGTCTTATTTCAGCCTTATGACCGAGCCAGTTAATTTAAGCAAAGCTCTGTACATTACAGTCAATTTCACGATATTCGGCCAATGATAAGGCTTAAGAAATGCATATGTTTATATTAGCATATGCTCAGCTACTTGTGCAATGACAGGTAGCCTAATTGATCTGTGAAAGTGCTTTGGATAATCTGGGTGCATGGGGGAGAGGGTAGAGAGGAGAAAAGAAGGCATAATTCATGGTCGTCAATCCACTGTTGACATTCCCTGCTCTCTATACCTATAGAGGCAGAAATTGCCATCTTCACCTTGTGTGATGAATGGTTATTTTCCACATGTGGGATTTAGTTTTCTCCTTCTTCTCCCATCATCTTTGCAAATCTGCTTCCCTCTTAGCAGGGTTCTGTGGGTTAATCATTTATTTAGTGTGTAGAAAGTACTTTGGGCATCTCAGAAGAAATATCTTATATAGAGAATAAATAATACAACAATAACAAGCTGGTGAATTGTAGTTAGTGTGCATCTCTCATCTCAAGTCCTGCCTGGACCTTACTAGTTATTCATCCATGGGTGGGCAGGGTGAATTACTGAAGTAAAAACACACACATTATTCCTGGCTCAGAGAGTATGTCCAATGGATAATGGGAGAAGGGCTCATAAGAGTTGAGCTGAAAAGGGGAAAGATAAACAGAAAAGCAAGATAATCCAAAAAGTGGATTTTTAACTTTTTTTATTGTTCAAGAAGATCTTTCTAGAAATTTCATAGGCATCGTGCAAGGCTCTATTTTTTTTTTTTTATGGGTTCCAAACCTCCATCCTCAGGATGACCTACTGAATGCCTTCCAAAAGATAAAATAGAAGCACTTTTCTTCCCAAATGGTTCCACAATGGTGATCCCCAAATACAGATCTGTAGACCAAAGAGACATACACTGTCTGTGTAGGCAACACAAAACTAACTGATCTCTTCCCCATTACACAGTCATGACAACTGCTACATCCAATCTTCCTTTAGCTGTGAGTAGGAAATCCTGCGGCATGAGCATATAACTATATGGAATGTGTAAATCATCCATGGAGACCAATAACATGTGAACAAAGTTCAGCGAGAGGATTCAGAAGCCTCTACTCCACTCACAGTCAGCTTTCTGATCCCATCCAGAATCCTCAGAGGCAAAACCCGTGGTTAGGTCAATTCTTATGGCAATGAAACCAATATGAACCCAGAGTCACTTAGAACCACTCCTCTTGTGGAGATGCCCCTATTAAGCTGCTGATAGTCAGGAAAGGTTGTTCATATTGTTGGACGAGTTAGTGCAGTCATGTGCTTGTTTCTTAACTCTCTTTCAGCTCATCTTCCCTGGGAAAGTAGGGAGTTTTAGGGAAGAAAGAGGGAGAAAAGGGAAAGGTAATTTTTGAAGCAGGGACAATATGAGAAAGGGACTAGAAGGTCCAGCTTTTTTGAGTGTCCCCTGATATGGATTTACACCAATTTCTGAAAAAAGAATTAGTGTCTGATCCAAACGCAACCTAATTATCATCCTTCTCCAGGCAGGGGAGAAGTTTTATTGTACATGCTGAAGAGGGCAGGGCAAAGCCTCCAACAGTAGCGGTGCTGGCATTGCAATTGCGTCTAGGATCAACATTGACTTTTCTCAGTAACACAGACCAAATGGGAGGGCTTTTTTTTTTAAATTAAATTAATTTATTTATTTTCAGAAAAACAGTATTCATTAATTTTTCACCATGCCCAGTGCTCTATGCAATTCATGCCCTCTATAATACCCACCACCTGGTACCCCAACCTCCCACCCCCTGCCACTTCAAACCCCTCAGATTGTTTTTCAGAGTCCATAGTCTCTCATTATTCACCTCCCCTTCCAATTTACCCCAACTCCCTTCTCCTCTCTAACACCCCTTGTCCTCCATGATATTTGTTATGCTCCACAAATAAGTGAAACCATATGATAGTTGACTCTCTCTGCTTGACTTATTTCACTCAGCATAATCTCTTCCAGTCTCGTCCATGTTGCTACAAAAGTTGGGTATTCGTCCTTTCTGATGGAGGCATAATACTCCATAATGTATATGGACCACATCTTCCTTATTCATTCGTCCGTTGAAGGGCATCTTGGTTCTTTCCATAGTTTGGCGACCGTGGCCATTGCTGCTATAAACATTGGGGTACAGATGGCTCTTCTTTTCACGATATCTGTATCTTTGGGGTAAATACTCAGGAGTGCAATGGCAGGGTCATAGGGAAGTTGTATTTTTAATTTCTTGAGGAATCTCCACACTGTTCTCCAAAGAGACTGCACCAACTTGCATTCTCACTAACAGTGGAAGAGGGTTCCCCTTTGTCCACATCCTCTCCAACATATGTTGTTTCCTGTTTTGTTAATTTTGGCCATTCTAACTGGTGTAAGGTGATATCTCAATGTGGTTTTAATTTGAATCTCCCTGAGGGCTAATGATGATGAACATCTTTTCATGTGTCTGATAGCCATTTGTATGTCTTGATTGGAGATACCCTGATCCCCAAACCAGGCAAAGACCCTACCAAAAAGGAGAATTTCAGACCAATATCACTGATGAATATGGCTGCTAAGATTCTCAACAAGATCCTAGCCAACAGGATCCAACAGTACATTAAAAAGATTATCCACCATGACCAGGTGGGATTCATCCCTGGGCTACAAAGATGGTTCAACATTCACAAATCAATCAATGTGATACAACAAATTAATATGAGAAGAGAGGGCTTTTTAAAAAAGTATTTATTTGATAGAGAGAGAAAGAAAGAATGAGTGGGGATGGGGAGGAGCAGAGGGAGAGGGAGACAAGCAGAATCCCTGCTGAGTGGTGAGCCTGATGCAGGGCTTGATCTCAGGACCCTGAGATCATTACATGAGCTGAAACCAAAAGCTGAACACTTAACCAACTGAGCCACCGGGTGCCACCAAAAAGGAGGGATTTACTCAAAACTCTCCACTTCCCTATCTCCAAATAAATAAAAGCTGTTCCACTTCTTCTGCACTGAACTTTTCCTTTATTTTTATTCAGCTCTTGCCACACAACTTAACATGGTCCCTCTAGTGTCCTGCTCTGCAGAGGAACAGAGGAGCATAGGCGTCGGAGGG
This sequence comes from Mustela nivalis, assembly GCF_964662115.1. NCBI lineage: Eukaryota > Metazoa > Chordata > Mammalia > Carnivora > Mustelidae > Mustela > Mustela nivalis. The sequence continues at coordinate 60,274,831 of NC_139034.1, read as the reverse complement.
GGTAGGGGGGCACCTTCGGAAGTCCTAGAACCTGAACCTTCGGTGCTCAGAGGAACAAACCAGCTGTCACTCTCTGCTTGTTGCCTGCTAACTAGGCCGCTCAGGAGTAAGCTCAACCTGAATGGGAGCAAAAGAGCAATGCCAAGGATTCTGATGCCACTGGGGATTGGGTATGGATGCTACTTAGAGGACAGCTAGCCAGGTGGAATCTTGGAGTTATGTCAGAGGACAGCTCTGCTGGAGAACAGAGCTGAGGATACATTTTTAGGGCCAGTCGTCTGGAATGCTTTGGGGGCAGAGGTGGGAAAGAGAGGAAGTGAACCTCACTACCCTGTGTGCTTGGGAAGGTGACATTGCATATCTCCTGAGTACCAAGATGCCCTGTTCCCTGCAGAAGGTTGACTGTCACTGGCTAACTCCATTCAGCTGTGAGGAGACCAACACCTTCTTGAGCACCCTAAAGACAGGTAGCACTCAGATGTGTGACAAGGTGCTTCTGGAGTCTGTTTTGTGTCTTTCAGGACAACAGCATTCTCCTGGCCCATCCCTCTGGGGCTGGAGTAAGTTCTGTGAGAAGCTTTGCCCAGGCCTGGAGTTCCTCCATCCATCACTTCCAGCTTTTTGAAAGCCCGCTACTTTCGGTGTCTTCCAGCCATCCCTGAAGTCATGGGTCAGATTCTCAGATAGAAAATAAATCAGCTAGATTAAGTAAATATGTATTTGTGGAAAGGGGGATGGTGGATCATAATATTTTCAGTTGAGAAATCAATAATCCAAATATTAGCAGCCTCATCTCCTCTTAATAGCCTTGTGTTCAATACTCCTTACTCCAGAAAAACTTCCATTTCCTTTGGTGAGAAATCTCCATGTGTCAGGAATATAGATCCCAGGCCTGGAGCAAGGGCTTGATGATTCTATAACCTGGACAGTTCACAGTTGTATAAAATAATCTGTTTCATTCCCGATAGTAAAAAGTATTGGTTTTTAATAGCACTGTTAATGTTTTACCATCCAACATAGTTGCTTATTTATTCATTGAATCATTTAAAGCGATGGATTGGTGGGTGAGCAACTCATTTTTCAGTACAATGTAATGACTGGCGTTTTCATTCATGTGAATTCCAGCCACATATTGAGAAGGGCATGTCCAGTCAAGTCAAATCAGATCCAAACTTCACAAAGGTACAACAAGATAGGACTTAATTCTTCGGTCTACAGACCTCTCCTTCGAATACCTGAAGCAAATTCAGTGCATGAGCTCTGTAAATCAGTTTCACAAACTGCAGGTGTCATTCTTATAGTACTCATCGTGAGTTTGCTGTCATTTTCTGTTCCTGGTTTGAGCGACTTGTAGAGAGTAGACCTTAATGCAATCTTGGGCGTTTGCTTTCCTAGATCTAATCTTTGGGGTCTTCAGAAGAACCCTGTTAGGTAAATGGAACATCTCAGCAAAGCAACTACGATCATTCCCATTTTACAGCCGAGCACGCTGAGGTTGGGAGATGAGAAGATAGGCAGATCAAGGGAAAGACAAGTCCCACCTCTTCCTCAGAAATTCTTCTGAGCGTAATTCAAATGTTTTTTCTTCTTCTCGCTCCCCTTCCTTCTCCTCCCTCCTTTCCTCCTTGTCAGTGGTTAATAGGTACCATTTAAAACAAAGTTTATTTGTGTCATTATTAAATACAAGACTTTTTAATACCTCTGACCTATTCAGATCCTGGCTCTGACCCATTTCCAGCCCTGCCCTCCCTGGCTGCTCTCTCTTCTCCCCAAGTACCATGATTCTAATCAATTTGTCCTTTGGTTGCTGTCACATGTTCCCTTGTGAGGCCTCAACACTCTGACCACAAATTTCAAAATAACTTCAGAAAACAACAGCAAAAAGTAGATTTTTCTGCTGTAACTAATAGGTATTCCTGGGCAATTCCTTCCATATTTTTGCACAGCGTATGCTGTTCATAAATAATGTCAGAAATGGGCCTTCGCTCCTTCAGGAAGGTGGTCATTTAATGTAAGTAAATCCACATTAAATATTGAAGATCAGAAAAAAGCAGCCTCTTCAAAGAGGTCACATTTAAGTGAAGGAAAAAAAAAACAACAAAAAAAACCCAACGTGTGAGGAGAAGACCAGCCTGGTGCTGGATGGCACAGAGTTAATGGCTCATAGAGAGCATATACATGTTTTTTAAAGATGTTTTATTGCTTACAAAAGGAAGTAGTCTTGAGAGACTGGATACATAAACTGGCTCCAGCCAGCTGCGGCTACGAAAGATCCTGTTCAATTAGTGTTGTAAAAGAAAATACTTTGTAAAGGAAATAAACACGATGCGAGCTAAGATTCATGCTTTCAAATATACACAAGGTTTGAATTTTTAATTAGGGCTGCTAATTACAGTCATCAGAAAGCAGAACAGAATAGATTTTACCTTACATTTAGCAGACAAGCCTTCAACCCCAGTGTATTTTTCAATTTCATTAATATTTTATGAAAATGGCCCTTGCAGCTTCAGCCTATTCTAGTCTCCTACAAAACTGCCCCACATTATGGATGCCAATGCCTTTAAGCCATGTGCATTAGTGTGATGACAAAATGCAAAACAGCGTCTTGTCAACCATTGCATCAATTGATTCTATTAGATAGTGTAAAAACAGTTGGGTGTGAGTTATCATCTCAGTGACACTAATGATGAAGCAAGACACTGGCTGAGAACAGCCATTAGCTATAAGCCAGAAATTAATGATTCTAATATTTTTGAACAAATTAACCTTAATGAACTGGTCTTGCAAATACTGTAGTATCTACAGATAAGCCAGCGAGCGGAACAACACTGATGTGTGTATATGTACGTTTACCAACATATATAAATGTGGACATTCAACACACACAAAATCCATATGGAAGTGTTTCATATGTTTACCCACTTCATGCCTGCTTGTATCTGAGGTAGAATATAGATACAACTAGTCAATTCCCTGATTATAATGCAATTGGTAGTGATTTAATATTTTATAAAATTGCTTGTAACATGGTAGAAGTATAAATAAAATATTCCCCCAAAGTTAGAGGAAAATGGATTGTCAGGATATAAAATTGTTATATGTTATATGCAAAGAACTTTCCAAAGTGTAAAATGAATCCTTCTGTAAAATAATCATTTTTTTTGTTATTGTGAAGAATATCATCTCTCCTCTGTATTTGTTCATCGGGGTTATTAGGTTTGGAGTTTTGTAAATGACTTTTTCATAAATATGTCACACCTGTGGAACTCCTTAAAATGAAGCATAAATTTACCTTCTATAACTAGTTTGGAAAGGTTTATTACAGGGATCTCAAACTATACATTGACGGGATAGATTGGGAAACTAAAATAAAATAAAGACAGAGCACTTCTGTTAACAATTTCTACACAAGTGCTGTGTGATACAGTTTGGATCCCTTTTTGCATTCCCTATAATATTCGTGTGCCAAAGTTAACGGAATTCACTTAGCTGTAATAAATCTGACAGACGACTCAACTGGCATAGACTCTCACAGGATAGTCGCTGCCAAATTCAACTGTAGCTTGAAAAAATTGTAATAGTCTTTTAACAGTGGTTTAGGTCAGATCGTTTGTTGTGTATTTTTTCCATGCAACACCACTTCTGTCTGCTTTCTTCATCCTAAATGCTGCAGGCAGGCAACACCAGTTTTCATCACAAAAGGTCTGTTCCTCCCCACCCCCACCAAGTATTTATTACCAACGCCAATCTGTGGTCCAAAATCCTGGAAACCCATTCGCAAGTACTCTACAAAACTCAAATGGCTAATTTAAAGAAGAGGAAACAAAAGTAAGGCACTTGCCAACAACAGTTTGTTGGTTTAACTTTGACTTGCTATCCTGGGAAAGAAGAAAACAGAATTTTCAATGTGAACTGTCAGCCCTAGTTATGACAGAAACTCACTAGTGAGAGATCCAGAGTCTCCCTTCCATTGGCAGAGAGAAGCAAAGAAACCTTCCAAACGGAACTCTTTCAAGCTTCCTCTACAACTCCACTTAAATAATTTACTTTTTATTTTTTTCTCAGACTATTCTTTTTAAAGTTGCCTGACATGTGTGTTGACAAGCATGCTTTACTGCTCAAGATGACTTGTGTATTTGGAAAGGAAGAAAAAAAATCATGAAAAAATTCCTCCAACTCTGAAAAGAAAAGAACTACTGTCTTTACTTTGGGGAAATACAGTTCATCTGGACTCTGTCTTAAGTTCAGGGCAAGTAAATATAAATTAGTATAAGTAAAATTGCTGCTTTTGAGGAAGGTTGTTTTTATTAATTTAAGACCCAAACCAGTGATTGTGTACCTATGTCAGCAAACAGGCCATACAACTGTTAGATTGAGGCAGAAAGGTCTTAAATGAGTTCATTAGAGCATAATATGTTAATTTATTTAATCCATGAAAACATAATTTTAGAATGCATTTTTTTTTTAAGTCCTGACAGTTACTGGAGAGTATAATAGTTGAATAAAATGATGTGCAAATAATGGCTTAAGTGTAGCTGCTGGTATTCTGGGTCCTTGGTTTCACACTTCAGGATTTATGATGATGGATAATGACTCAGCAAGAAGGGGGAAAGACAGCAGTCTGTTTGGGTCATTCATATGCATTTGGGTTGTAAATAGAATGAGTGATGTATGCAGGCTCAGACTCTTTACACTGATATAATACAAAAGCCTCTTTCCTACTTATCGTACTGTAAGAGGATTACGATCAACTTCTTTTCAAAGTAAAATATTTTCTGGATTACTAAAAGAAAAAGCTTATGTTTTCTGAATAATAATAAAATATTGTCTCAGTAGAAAATCATTTCTCTCCCTATACCCGTCACATGCTTTTATATAATACCTTTTTGAAATGGTTCATCCAATTCTACCTGGTATGCAATTCTGTATTATATAAACTGTACTTTGTAAGATAACATATTTTTAAAGATGTTTTAAAATGTCTCCTCCAGGGGCGCCTGGGTGGCTCAGTGGGTAAAGCCGCTGCCTTCGGCTCCGGCCATGGTCTCAGGGTCCTGGGATCGAGTTCCGCGTCAGGCTCTCTGCTCAGCGGGGAGCCTGCTTCCTCCTCTCTCTCTCTCTGCCTGCCTCTCTGCCTACTTGTGATCTCTCTCTGTCAAATAAATAAATAAAAAATCTTTAAAAAAATGTTAAAAAAAATAAAATAAAATGTCTCCTCCATAACATCTTCCCCCTTTATAAATCTTTCAGTTGTTACTCGGGGGTGGAGGGCTGGGGAGGAGGAGGGGTGGAAACATGACATAGATGGTGCTTGGCCATAGGTATTTGACATTAACCACTCCTATCCATAATGTCTTCACCACTGGATGGGAGCATAGAACATACTAATTTATTTACTACCAGACATGAAGTTATACTCACATCAGAGTAACAAGCTGCATAATTGCTCTAGAAGAAATCACTCTGAAATGTATTTCCAACTTGCAATGAAAAATGTTTCTAGAATTGAGATTAAAAAAAAAAAAAAAACCTTAGACAAACCCATTTTTTTTTCCCTGGAAACCTATAAAAGCAGCATATTTTCAAATGTATAATTAATAAATATTTTGAAATCTAGGTGGAAACAGTTGGTGGAAAATTCTTCTGATTACTTGATAATCCAGATAAAAAGGCATTTTGAATCACCTATTCAAAATTTGACATACACTGGTCCTCAACATCTCATTCATCCAACAAACATATCTTTTTAAAAAGAAACTTGGTGGTTTAAAATCTCCATTTATACAATAAAGTCAAAGTGATTACTTTTATGTCTACTTCAATATTCATTCATTCATTCATAAATTTCTTCTTTCATGTGTTCTTATCATATGCATGAATCGAGCAACTAAATCTATGATGTTCTATAGCCAGAGGTCTCTTGAGCACCTGACTTGGGACTAGCCTAAATTAAGTTGTGCTAGAACTGAAAATACCAGACATCTCATTAATTAAAAATTTAATTTTAAACTGATATGTCAAAACGATAATATTTTGGATCTCTTGTGTTGAATAAAATATATTCTTAAAATTATTTTCACCTGTTTCTTTTTTTATATGTGACTACCAGAAAATGTAGTTATAGACGTGTTACATGTGCTAACCTACCGGGCAGTAAGCAATGTGGCAAGCTCTGGAGAATCTAAGATGAAAACAGCAATGAGCTGAGCTTCAAGGAATTCAGTTTAGTGCTAACATGAAAAGTCTGCACTAAATATTACAACTGTATTATTTTCCTGTAACTTGTCATCCAAAGCAAATGCCTTTCTATTGTTCTTTCTGTGGAGTCAGTATTCCTAATACGTAAAAGTCATTTAATACCTGTAATGGTTTGCAAAACTCCCTGGTTTTGTCATATGACCCAAGCAGAGAGTTTGGATAACTGGAATGCTTAAGTCAAGTAGGCCTGTTCTGCCCACCTCTTAATTTAGGAAGACTTTAGTCACTATTTAGGTCATCGGACTCTTGCAGAGGCTGAACCTGCTGTCCAAATCTTGGGCATGCATCTAGAACTGGCTGCCCAGTGATGGTTACTCTTAGAGTTAGCATTTAAGATCCTTACTCTTCTTAGGGTCAATGACAAGACTGTTCAGGGAAAGGGGTCCACTCAGTTGTCTGGTCATAGAGTTTTCCTCTGTGTAAGCCTACTTGTCCTGCTCAGAGATTGTAGCAGTACCTTTGGCCTCATCAGCATTATGCTTCCACCACTAAAGACCTGGTTAAAAATAACTAATAGTAAAGATTACCAACTTTGGGAAAAAACACATCATATGAAGAGCTCTCATTCCATAAAACCAAGAATACTTCACTCATATCATGGCATTGCTGAACCACTATAATTATTTTCTGAAACCATGAATGGTAATTTAACTTCCTAAGAAACAGTTTTAAACTATTTTTGCCCTAGTTAGGTGTTCCCCTTGTCCCCACAATGAAACAGTTCAACTATTATAAGTATTTCTTTCCTTTTTCACATTTTCCTCAAAATAGCTTTTATTAAAGTTAACTAATTTATGCAGATTCATATACAAAACTAAGTTTTGAAGAGGGATAAATACATTCTTGATAGGCCAACAATAGCATTGTCTTTATGACTTTTTTTTGTCATACACTTAGTAGTCATTAAGCCCAGTGCAGTCTTGTTAGAATAGACAAATTCATTTGCTCAGTGCTTTACCCTCTAGTCTATGTTCCCCTGCTTACCACTTGATTTGACAATGGTAAAGATTGACTGACAAGTGTGACAGAGGCCACAGGGCCATCTCTTTGTGATGGAAATTGATGCACTGTAAATATAGTCCTTCACCTTCAATACCTTTAAATACCCAATGATTAACTTTAAGTAGCTCAGATTTGCTTCCATTCTTACTTATTCCCCATTTACAACTGACTTAGGACCAAGATAAGAGTACTGATTGCAAACATTTCCACTGTTCAAATGGTCAACTAAAATATTTATTTTCTGCAAACTTTTGATTAAGGATGCTAATCTATTTTTATTGAAATGTAAACTAAGGTCTTTGACTCTAAAGTAGATAGTCAATTGTCTCAGATTTCTGACATACAAACAACTTAATATATTTTGTTTTGCACAAATATAATTATTAAGAATCATTGTTATAATATTAACTACAAGAAGGAAATAATATTAAACCCACAATTTATTCTTCCTCTCTTAGTTTATGCAGTAATATTTTATTTATCCTGGATCACTTCCTAGTGAACTCAAATAAACTCCTTTGAAAGAAATTTATCACAGTGCTAGATAGGATGATATTTGATTTTGGGGGCTGAAATTTTGTACCAATATGTCTGATGTCAAATGTATAAAAATTAAACTTTGTATCTTCACTTTTATGTATTGTTCCATTATAATAAAAAACGGTTGAGCTAGCCACTTTTCAGAGACAGATAAAGCAAAGTATTAGCTGAAAGCTTTAGTTGAAACATGCAAAATCCCCTTTAAGTATCTTTTATATTCCAAGGGGAATAACATTTATATGACAATTATCTTAGAAAAACCACTCATCTAAAAATTCTACATTTGTCTTCAATCAAATCAAAGCCAAGTCTAGATTAAAGATCTCTTTAGTTACTTGGAAATGAAAAATAAAATGTTTTTATGTATGTATAAAAATGAACAGGTTATATGAAAGCTGTGGCAGATTGCATCTTGGGACTATTTTACTGTTTAAATAAACTTACATTTATATATAACAGCACTTTAATAACAAACAAAATAAGAGGATAGTAAGGTTAGGTTGAAAAATCATGTAAACCATCATGCTATTTAGGTGATAGCAAAATTCTAATAACTGAATTATAGCTATATTAAAACTTAATTAGAAAATAAGTTAAATAGTTAATTAATTACATGACTCCACAACCACTTAATATTGTAGTTATCATTAGGTGCATTAAGAATGAATTACTAATATTTTTTACTGTTAATACATGGTTAATTAATGATTAAACAGTGTTTAACTGCTCACTCATTAATGATTTATTACAGTTCCTTAAACAGTTTCACAGATTTGGGTGACTTAAATAGACAATTTAAGATTACTTCCAGGTTTACCTTTTTTCTAATGCATTGGCCACTACATTTTCCATTGTATTCCTCTGATCTCCTTTCAATTACGAATATCAAATATGCTGATGCCCTGGTCTGTAAGAGCTAATACACTGTCTGTATGAATCTGACAACTAGAGTTGAACCTGAAAATGGGCACAGATCTTTGTGTGTCAGTTCAGCTCGGCTGTTCTCCCCGTGGACAAGTGTTTTTCAGCTGTGAGTGGGAGAAGGGACCATAGGACATTAAGCCCAACTATCCCAACGGGGAACCCATCAGAGAATCTGCTTCCTGATACAGTACCTACCTAAATTACTTTCACATTGGCTGCAGTCCTGTCTAAGAAGAACATATTGTGTAGGTTCGTTAGGTTGAGATTTGTCTTAGTGGCCAGTTATGAAATGATAGACCCCCTTCCTTTGGTCACGTGGCCCATGGCCTAGGACAAGGTAGTCTGTGCATTGTCAGGCATTCTGGTGGTGAGAGAGAGACCTCTCACTGTGCAGTTCACTTGGATATGGCCTGTACCCTGAGCTCTAACATCAGTGGAGCTTATACTTGCTGGGAACTGATTCTTTATCACAGATGTGCTTGTCATTGCTTCTGGATTTGCCTAGAGTTGCCCAGAATGCATTTATAGTCTCTGATACGTACCTGACAACCAGATTGAGGTATTTTTCTCCCATATTGAGAAACTACATGGAAATAGCTTCTGGGGTGTGACATTGCAATCTTAATGCTTGTCTTTATGTATCTATTTGTCCTTATCAGGGGACTCTGTGCTGCTAGGAGACTGTGCTTAGTTGGTTTAGAAATGACAGTAATGCTCTGGAAATGGCTTTGCTTTTCTAAAAATTGACAGGAATGTGATAGGGGTGAAACCGCTAAAATTAACTCACTTTTCCTCCCTACCTTTCAAACAACAGAGCTTTAAAATATAGACTGTCAGAGGGAATGCATTTGTTTTACATTTGCTAAGAAAAGACAGAGAAATCAAATTCTTAAGGTTAGAAATATTGATAAACCTTATCCACTAGAGACTTGACTACATTCCTGTGCCAGGAGCCACTTTGCAATTAGCTGCTAAATATCTAACTCTGATTAAAATCCATGTCATTTTTAAAACTATTTATTTTATGCCTGTCTTTTTTTTTTTTAATCGTTTACTATAAAGTCAAGATAATATGACACTTCTAGATCTCCAGGAATAGAAAAGAGGCAAAACTTACTATATATGCCAAATTTGAATGGAGAAGCCAGTATGTTGTAGGATGGTTTCTGTCCTCCATGGACAAAGACATGATAAAGATAGAACTGAAGATAGTCCAGAATAGAAGAGGAAAATCGGGTTGAATATTGCTGTCTAATGCTGCTCATTAGCTGATCCCAGTTATATATTTGGGTCAAGGGACAACAGCTTTGGAATTATGAAATCTTATAGGTTATATTATATATAATAATGTATATTATATATGTAAATTAATGAATAGGAACTATATATTTGGTTACATGTGATTAAACAAAACAGTTAATTTTGCTGTACATTTTGAGAAACTATTTAGAAAGGGTCACATTTATCTTTATAATTCAAGTGTTTTTGGCAGTTAGGATTTAAAAATCACCTGGCTAGTACACATTACCAACAAAGTTTTGTCAGAGGTAAATTTTATATATATGCACACACACACACACACACACACACACACACACACACACACACACACACATATACACGTGTGTATGCCTATATGCTCATCAACCATCAACCTCTGATGGAGTAGTAATCGAATATTTGGAAACTCAAAGAAATACACTGAAGGAGGAAATAGAGCAAAAGTCAAAGCAAGTCTGCTTTAATGTTTTGCAAATTTCATACCCGCTTAAAGCAAGTGAGAATTAGGGGCACCTGGGCGGCTCAGTGGGTTAAAGCCTCTGCCTTCGGCTCAGGTCATGACCCCAGGACCCTGGGATCGAGCCCCACAACAGGCTCTCTGCTCAGCAAGGAGCCTGCTTCCCCCTCTCTCTCTGCCTGCCTCTCTGCCTACTTCTCTGCCAAATAAATAAATTTTTTAAAAAAAGCAAATGGAGTCTATGATAACTATTAGTTAATAGTTAATAGTCTATGATAACTTTTGGAGGTCAATTTAGGTATCTTTATTCTGTTGCCTCAGTGGATAGATTTCCTTATCCATTGAGATGGCCTTTTGAGTTGTGGAACCACTTTTCCTTCATTCACTCACTCATTCTGTGTCTTTGTTGGGTATTTGCTATGTGACAGGCATTGTACTGAGGAAGGACAGGGACAACAATTAGGAAATGAAACCACAGTCTCAAGAGGAGTGGCAATATTGGAGCATTATCGACACAGACAGCGTGACTCAGGAGTAAAACCAAAGATCAGTTTCGTAGGAAAATATCTATTGGTAGCCAAATGTCTCTTTATATTTTTCTTCTTTTATTACTGTAAAAATCTTCAAGGAAACTGATAAAAGTTATCTTTGATGTTGGCAAGCTCATCGTCCGAAACAACTTTGCATTGTGGCCTCTTCCACCATGTAGGAGCTATCCAAGGATAAATCCCCTTAGAGTAACCTCAAGGAGATGAAGTTCTATGTGGTTCAAGTATAGCAAAGGACTAAAGTTCCAGGAGATGCAAATTTCCATTAGAGAAACAAATAAATTTCAAATGTCCAGGGTTTTTTGTATTGTTCTTCATAGAACTAAGTTACATATGCATTGCATGAGGGCCCTTGACTGCTATCTTTAGGTGGATAGACCACGACCAAGTGACCAGGTATGATCAAAGAGAAAGGGCTGAAGCCCCATGCTCCTTAAGGCTTTGTTTGCCTTTAGTCCAAAGGAGGGGGGGGGTGAAAAGCAGCTATCCAAGGTGAGTTTGGGCCAAATTATGTTCTCAGTACTAACCAGGTGCATGAAAATGGAGACATTTTTAACCTATAGTTCCTGGAGCTTCATAGATAGGTGTTAAGTGGCCCATGGACCACACCTTTTACTGTGTATACCAAATTTTTAGTACTTCTGAACTTTTCAAGAGAGCCTATAGCATTCATCAGATCTTAAAGGGTCTATCTCTCCAGTTAACAAAAATTGCCTTGAATAAACTATTTGGGTGTCAATACTACTGCATCAAGATGTACTTCTTTTAATTCAGGAATTCCAAGCTTTTTATACGAAATTCTTTTCTTTTAGTTAAGACTAACTGCAAAATCTAGTCAAGTCCTCCTATTATCTGATAAAGCTGAGAATAGAGAACTGACTTTCATCACTCCTTTCAGACAAGTTTATCCTCTAGCCTTGGTGTGTAGAAAAAGCCAGAAAGTATTTCCCATTCAGGGACAAGAAAGTTTTAAAAAGACCAGTTCTGGTATGCTGATAAGCTCTATAACCTAAAATAATTTCTCTGGTTTTATATATATACTTGCTATAGGCCTTTATGATACTTTCTAAACTTACATCTTTCTCATTTTTCTTGGGCAACTCACCGTGAAAGGGTTTCCATCTTTAAGTAGAGGTAAAATAATTTAACTATTTCTATATCTCTCAATTATGGGTAACTATACTTTGTTCTTCTATCAGCATATTTTTGTGACCTCACCCTTGTTACTCAAAAACTTCACACAGTAATATTTTATTCCATCCCAAAGGTACCATATGTCACCTTCCACCTTCCTAAGATAGACACACCAGGTGTCAGAAAATGGCAGGCTCTCAGTAGCTAAAGTTGAAGGTTATAGTCCTTGGCATGTCTAAATGCACTTTAAGAAAAAAAAAGTTTTTCTATGAATAAAAGATGTGAAAAAGTCAGTCATGCCAAGATATCATTTTTAAACATATAATCGTTAGGATAAATGAAAGTTTTCCTACAAGAGTAAACAAGGTACTTTGATTTTATTTAATATAAAGTGTATTTAATAATAGAGCTTATACACAAATTAGCTGATCCAATCATGTTAAAATCATATATATATCAACAAAATAAAAACAACTCACAACCAACATATTATTTCTTGGACTAGATGTGATTGAATGTATTCATTTTGGCTTTAAGCATTCACATGTGTGGTTATATGTAAGCATTCTAGTGAAGAAAAGAGAAAGTGTATTTATTCCAATCTGAATTATGTCCTATGATGGCAACTGAATTTATACCATCCATCTATGATATTTCCATTAAAGATACCAGACATGGGCAAAAAGCTCAAATTACTTATAGATGCAATATTTTAACATGGAAAGTCTGGATGGAACTTCTATAGGTTCACAAAGAGCATGGCTGTCTGTACTGGAATGCTGGGTCCAAACTGGAGATCCCTTTTGAGGTTTACAGTTTAGAGTAAAACAGATTTATTAATAATCAATGCACTCATATGACCAAGAATGTTATCAGCTCATCCAAGATGGAGAACAACAGGAAACTTAAGCCTAGACTCATTTTATTTTTGCCCTTCTTAGTATATGCATTGGAAAAGAACCCCATTGGCCCTTTTTTAGCTAGTAATGTCTAATGCAGGAAGACAGGAATAAGCAGAGTAGAAAGCACCTGTCAGCTCTATTTCCCACTCTCCTTGATTAGCATGAAACATTAATAGGGCTTTCAGAAATTCTGGCCTGAAATGGGCTTTGCCTGAGAACGTGTCTGTCTTTACTGCACAAAAGCCACTGTCATTAAAAAAGGGCAGATAACTAAAGAAGACTCTTTCTTGAAATTTATACCTTTTTTTCATCGAATGACAAATTATTTTAATAATGGGAATCACACACACTGCCATTTGTATAATGTTTCCCATAAAATTCCCCCATTAAATTTGCTCCTTTACTTGACTCATCTCTTTTTTTAAAAGAATGACACACACAAAATGATACATCATGATTTCTTATAAAGAATTGAAAATGAACATACAGTAATGGGTTAACATACATTTTAATAAAATTTTCATTGTTGTGCATTTCACTTTTCGATACTGAAAACCAGGGATGTTCCAGTAACCTCAGGCAATGCCTAGGGATAAAACAAATC